>NW_022589704.1:37879017-37933196 GCF_004348235.1 Phoca vitulina | reverse complement strand
CCCCCCCCCCCCCCCCGCTTGTGTTCCCTCTCTGGCTGTCTCTCTCTGTCAAAAAAAAAAAAAAAAATCTTTAAAAAATAAATAAATAAATAAAATTAGTTTTATGTAGTGTGTCAACTATACCTCAATAAAAAAATTAGCTTTCTGTACAATATTTATTTTTATTTTTTAAAAAATTTATTATTTATTTATTTGACAGAGAGAGAGATAGCGAGAGCAGGAACACAAACAGGGGGAGTGGGAGAGGGAGAAGCAAGCTTCCCACTGAGCAGGAAGTCTGATGTAGGGCTCGATCCCAGGACCCTGGGACCATGACCTGAGCCAAAGGCAGATGCTCAACGACTAAGCTACCCAGGCGCCCCTCTGTACAATTTTTAAAGAATATACCTGTCTGTGATACTACTGTTCTTCATGGGTTGAAACAGGGTTTTTTCCTAAGCCTACCAAATGTCATTCCAAATACAAACTGGTCTTACAATTTTAATTGATTCTACTATTATATCTAGTTGCACTCTCTCAAACTGACTAAAAAAACATTTGCCATAGTTAAGACTCACAATTAAAACAAGGTTGAAAAACTGAAAAATATTTGCATTGCATGACCAATTCATAGTGTTAATTCTATAAAGCTGTTTCACTTTAATAAATATGCTAACTTAAATATGGCATCTGGTGGCTTAAAATGTGGCAAAACACAACAATTTGGGTCTCTTTTTTTGGGGGGGGTCTCTCTTTTATTGTATTCTTCAGGACAGAGGTAAGTATTTATGATTCTAATAGCAGTTCTGCAGCTTTCTGAAGGGTTAAGGAAAAAACACAAACAGTACCCCACTTCCAAGAGTGAAAAGCCTATAAGAGAACTTATAAGTTCTAAGACACAATAAGGAAAGCATTACCTAGAGATCTATTGAGAAAGAGGCCACACATACTAGTCTCTCAAAAAATTGGAGCCTTCAAGGGAAAGAATCCAAAAATAACAGCTAAATACTTTGCCATAATGAAGAAAATTTCCTAATACACAGGGAACTTTTTATCCAAAAGGAGAAGCCATAGCCACAGTTCTCAAGACTTGTTTCTATGAAACAGTGAACAAGATGACCTGAGGTTATAAAAAAAGGCTGCTTAAGATGAAAAAATAGCAATCTGTTCCCAATTCACAGAAAAAAATTTAAGTTCATGGATAAAATTCCCTGAATTTTGCTGAAATCCTTGGTGCCCACTACCGTATATCTGCTGGCAGACATGAAAGAGATGAAAGAGTAATATGATGTTCTATAAATGGCACTAGGATTTCCAGGTGTCCTGCTAATTGAACAACTTGGAAAATCATTAGTTTGTAGAGTTTATAAGTGAAATCTCATTACAAAAAACATTCAGCTACTAAAAGTACATAATTTAAGTTCTGGCGAGCTTGGGTTAGCCAATGAATGAAGACATTTTGATCCTACCAGAAAGATAAAGATGTTTTAAAAAAAAAATTTAAGCAAAAATGTCTATCAAGATACAACATGAAGTTTACAACATATTACTAAAAAAAGGATAAAATAGCTTGTAGTATTTTAAGTTAAATAAAAGTTAAAAGGATATATATCAAATTTTAAACAAGTAAAGGGGAAAAATTGGGGGAAGATCTAAAGCATCTTTTCACTTTTTCATTTTCATTGCATTCTATTAATTATTAATAGTGATCAAAGTATTATCAGATAAAAATATATTTCTATTTTGAAACTAATTACAGTTGATATAACATATAAGGCTTCTACTTTTATGAAAGTAAAAAAAAAAAGTATTAAATCCATCCTGCTGTAACAAAAGCTTTTACTGTGCTGAAGTAATTTTTAGCTTAAAAATACATACTTGTTTAGTATCAGCATCAATAAGATCAAAGAATGCTCGAACTGTAGTCAATTGTAATTGTTTACACCTAAAGAATAAAATGTTACAATGTTACAATAAAACTTTATTTAAAAACATACTTTTGATACAAACACGCACAATTCTATTACTTAATGGAATATCTGAGTTTTCTTTACTGCTCTAAACTCTAAAGGTATTTAAGGAATCATTATTATTAAGAATATTTTAAACTTGAAACATATAAAAATAAAGCAAATTAAATCTTCTTGGACATTTGACAATGGAACTATCAGGGTCCTTCTGTTCTCCCTAAGTCTCCTTGTCCATCCCAGCTATAAACAACTGTCTGCCCCATCTTTATATGCCTAAACTTGTGCTTCTTGCAGACACCACTGACTAGTCGCACAGCCAGAGGAAAGTGAAAAAATAATCTTTAAGCTAAAACATATAGCGATAAGATACTAGGGTCTATGTATTTCTTGACCCTTATTTAATCTATTTATATTAAGGGTAAATCTAACTCCTACTTGGTTTTTCATGTGATGCTCTAGAATAGTTAATGCTATATTAATCAAGTCCCTGAGTTTGGTGACTGGCCAAGAGCTCAGAAGATCCTATCACAAGTACCTTTGATTCTGCCCAACTATGACAAACTCTAAAATTTTGACATTTGACTCTAGCTTCATTTGAGATTCATCCTAGTGGTTCTTTAAGAGATGATTTTACAAGCTGTCAAGGGAACCTTGGTCAAACTGAGACAAAAACCAAGGTTAGAGTTCTAAGCCCTTAAGTCAATCTTTCTCCCAAATCTATTTATTTATGGATAAAGTGCTAACAAGGCTAACAAACCAATCAATGCACTGGTAAGAAAAAAGGGCCACCACAAACCACCAAAATAAGCCTATTATATATTAACTTACCATACAATGGAAAGATGGTCTGTTGAGACCCAGGTCTTAGGTACTGCTGAACTCTAAAAGGACAAGGAAAAAAAAAATCCAACTTAAGAAAAGCACATTTGTTATTCTCCCAAAGGTTTGAAATTCTCATAAGCTAATATTTAGAAACATGTAACATTAGTTTCACTATTTTATGATGCATAGACATATTTAAATGATGCATTCTTAGAAAGGTGATCCAAAAATATTAAGGTAGTTCCTGTATAAAATCAGTATCATTACTGCTTAGTCAAGCTTAAATTACCCTTCAAAAATTATTAAAGCATCTAACAGATTCCTTACTGAAGTTTAATATCTAACTCTTTACTACTCTATTAAGAGTCTGAGTTTATGGTTCTTTAAATAAATCACAATTACTTTAGTAATTTTAGTTCTGACTAGACTACTTTGATATTCTAAGATGTTACTTTTTAATCAGGTGTGCCTGAGAAATACCCAGCCTCAGAGAGCTTTTTCAAAATAAATATGCCTGATCACAATTCCAAAGCAATCAAATCAGACTCTTTTTTTTTTTAGAGAGGGAGAGAATCTTAAGCAGGCCCCAACCTCAGCACAGAGTCCAATGCAGGGCTGGATCTCATGACCCTGAGATCATGACCTGAGCCAAAATCAAGAGTCAGACGCTTAAAAGACTGAGCCACCCAGGTCCCCAAAATCAGACTCTTTCAAGTATGGTACAAGGTTACTTATTTTGAAAACATCCCTACATTAGGATATATATACTACTAGTTAGAGACATACTAGCAAAAGGCTCCTAAAAAATATAACTGTTTGAAGAAGGCTTCCTAACAATGACACAGCACCATTCAAGAACTAGAGACTCCTTTTCATACCAGGTAATGACTTTCCTGTGAATAGCATCTTACACACAACAGGAAACATTAAGTAAATCTGATATTATTTTTCAGTGTCTCTCTTTGCATTCAAGAAAGGGTTGCTTATTGTGAGCCTGGGTCCCTTAAAGGGACTCCTTCAAAAACCACCCACCAACTTAAATACATACCTAGGGCAGGTATAGGAGCAATATTTTTAAGTGCTATTATCTGTATGAGTGTATATTACAGCAGTTCAGCCTACCTTACTAATACTAAAACAACCGAGGTCTCTAACTTCATTTTTCTAGTCCCAATGGCTATAAATGTCAATTAACTATTCTTGATATATCATCAAAAAACTGTTACTTCTTAATAATTGCTTTTTAAAAGTAAACATATATGTAGGTATATGAAAGGTTATAAGTTATTTGGGGGCTAAAATACTAAATAAAATTGAGACAGTAACCAGCTTTGAGAAAATTCCATTAAGAGGTAAAATATTTTCATCAGAGATACAGAAATACAAGCTGCCTTGAAAGCAACAAATTATCAAATGGATTAGAAAAGAGGGACACAGACACACGCGTGCGTGCGCACGCACACACACACACACACACACACAAAGAAACCAAAAGATAAGCTGCAGGAAGGGGCATCAATATAGCAACATGCTCCAGGTCAAGTCTAGAAAAAATTACATCCAATTTTATATTACTAACATATCTGTGTTTACTAAAGAACTGATATTTAATGTTTTGAGGACTTCCAGCAAATATCTGCCCCAAATAATCAACATCAAATAAAACAATTCATACCAATAATGAGGTTTGAGAGATTTACCAATTTAGTTTCAAAGCTATTATGGTTATATCACAACTCCTCCGGTAGTAAGAAAATGGTGGGTAATAGTAGAATGGCTTAATAATTTTTGTCCTATGTGTGGCAAGCATTCAATAATACTTGTTTAATAAATGAACAGTAATCTAAGGTGGGGCAATAGACAAACTGAGCAAGGGAGTATTTATGAAGAGAACAACCATGAAACAAAGCACTATCTCCTAAAAAGCAAAAGGAACATTGGATTTTTTTAAGAAATTAAGTTATATTTGGAGATGATATGCAGTATACACATGTATACATACTATATACAATATCTATCTACTGTGTGGAGTTAAAAAGTTAAGATCTTAACTGACGACTTCACAGTTAAAAATATAAGAAATAATGTTAAGTCCTAAAAGGAAACTTGAACTCACTTTACAGAGGCTATGTATCCCAGTTAAAGACCAAATACTTGATGTCCTAGCAGGGAAGAATAATTAGCAAATTAATCAATCAGGGTTCTGTTATACTATCAAAGCTAATTTTTAAGTTTTAAAATTGGTAAACCTTTATTCAAGTTTAGCACTGAAGAGTTTGATATTCCATTTCTATTGTATATAGCACTCAGATATAACAAGGGGCCCTTGGACTTCAGTCCACACTTTCTTATAGTTAAAACTCTCATCAGTGGGTAGGTACTTATTTTAAACAAGGAACAACTATTCGTAAGAGTCACTTTCATAAATAAGTCATTTTCACAAACTTTCTAAGATCCTTTTTACTTTCTGTGGACCCATGCCTCTGCCTTCCCAACTCATTCTTATCCATTCTTTCATAGTCTCTCTCTCACACACATGCACATACACACATAGCAGCACTACACCAACTCAGTAGTCATTTTCTTTTTTTTTTTAAGATTTTTTTTTTTTTTTTGACAGAGAGGGAGAGACTGCAAGAGTGGGAACACAAGCAGGGGCAGTAAGAGAGGGAGAAGCACGCTCCCCGCTGAGCAGAGGGCCCGATACGGGGCTTGATCCCAGGACCCCGGGATCATGACCTGAGCTGAAGGCAGACGCTTAACAAGCCACCCAGGCACCCCTCAGTAGTCATTTTCAAACAACTACATATTTATCCTTTCATACCCCACTATATCCATTCTGTTACTATTTCAGTAGAATCTTAAAAAGATTACCACAACAGATAAGGCACTGGTATGATGGCTTAATTTTGGTAGAAAAGTCAGTCCTGAACGAACTTGGTAATCCCGGAATCCTCCAGCTACAGAAAGCGTGGTTAAATTTATGTGTCTAGCATTTAGAATCCAATAGTTGTTTACAGTCATATAAAAGTCTGGTAGGAAATAAAGACACACGTTAAAAATTAGTCATTCCCTGCAACAATAAGGTATCTATGATACTAACATTAAATTGAATTTCTGTTTAAGCCATACTAAATTGTCTATAAACAATGAATGTTATTCACATTTCTCTATTCTGAGTAAAATCAGTATCTTTACAGAGTCTGTTTTCCATTAAATAATACTACAAATACTAAGAGTTACTGAAGTTATCAATAAACAAAAAAGATATCCAAACTTTATTAGCTTTGACAAGTCCATACACAAACAGGTCTCTATATCCCACAAGAATGCTGCTAGATCATGAGCCACACAGTATAGCAAGTAGAAACCCCTAAAATTCTTCCAAAGATACAAGTTCACTATGCTAAAGAATTGTAGATCTTCCTAATCATGGCAGTGTGAGAGCTTAGCAGCTCTCTACGGCGGCCAGCCACCACCACACAAAGTACTATTTAAGTTCTTAAAATACAATCAGGACAACAATCACTTTGGTCTTGGGACTTAATGCTGCTATGGAAAATATAAGGGTTAAGAAGGTTCTACCCATTTAGAGTAAGTAATAGGTAGCTCAATAGGAAGAATGCAATTTTTCCACTTTATCTATGGAAGATGAGAAAAATATAGTATCAAAGATTTGAGGCGAGGGAAGAGGAGTTCTCATTTCCTTTTCTGATTATCAAAACTTAATGTACTTTCATCCTGGCATTTGATCCCATTGAGGGCTTCAAACATTTTGGAACAGCAAACTCCTCCCATTGAAGATCTCCACAGTATTTACTTAGAATGTGATTAAGGAGACCCATTCCTAACATCCGCAGGTCCCGGGACAAGAGTACCAATGGGGTACACATGGCTTTATGTCTAAATATTTAAAAGTAAAAATTCCAGCTAACAAACTGTTAAATATATTTTCTCTGCCTACTTTGACAAATATATCATTGCAATAACCTGGAAGGCCAAGTTCAAATTACAAAATTTGACACCTCAGAGATGGACACTAGATTATGGCAGCACAGGAAGGGCAGATCTCTGACCCATAACTGAACTCTAATCTCTTCTTCCCATTCCAATTTCATCCTGCATTATAAGGATGCAGGATATCCAAGCTCTATCAGTACCTCATGCAGAGCCATTCCTTAGCCACAACTCAAGCTTACTTACATACCTGCCCTTAGGTCAGATTCAGGTAAGAAGCCCACACAGGCCATGGTAGAAAAGTCTGAAGGCCTGGTTACCTAGATCATCATCCAGAAGTAAAGGCACAGCCTGCAAGTGGGGAGGCTGCTTGGCCTATATACTCCTCACCTTGTGCAGAATGGCAGTGCCAGAGCAGAGCCCTCTAAAGTGGGGAGCCCAGTGCACAGCTTCCTTCCCCCTATTAAAGGGCAGTATTTCCATCAAGTATAAACAGGGAATGGACTTCTGAAGGTCATATAGGTCTCCTAAAAACCTAAGATCTGCCACTCCTTGAACTTTTGGTTTTTTTTTCATTCTAATTCTGGCTTAATGAAATATGAAATAAATACAGAATAAATAAGAAAGAGGCTTGCTGATTACTAGAAAGGTACCCTGACCCTAAGAATTACTTTCAGCCTGAACATTTTAGAGACAGACCATCGCTATCCTTCAAAAACAATAAAATCAGACTCTTTTGAAAGCTCTTTCCTCAAAGTTTTTAAAGATATATTCTGAGTAATTCTAATTTAACATACATGGCTCATCCATATAAAATGTAATAAAAAAACTTCTCGACTGTGTTGACAAGTATTATGACTTGTCTATGCCTTTTTTTTTTTTTTTTCTAAACCTACAGGTCATTTGTAATTATTAGAATTAGTAAAGCAAATTTAAGCAACTTCACTAAAATTAAAAATTGTTACTGAAAGATTTCTACAGGCAGTTTTAAATGTAATAAGGAAAAAAATGAAACTTAACTGTAGGTACTGTTGCAGCATATATTCCAGCAAATAAATTACTCCTTGGCAAAGTTATGTTAAAATGGGTGCTTTGGTTTGGAGTCAATAAGGTATATTTCTCATTTTCATCAAAATTAAGATGATGCAAATTTTGATAGGGTAAGAAGTGGTGTAAATTTACTGATCAGGAAAAAATTCTTTGATTTCAAAGACTTTCTTCTATCATACAATATTTCTTCTATCATACAATATTTCAATACACAGTGAAGATAATACTTGACTTTCTTTAAACATGCAAATAATAATGATGCTCTAAGCATCAAGTGAAATAATCATACATCATGTAAAGTTCTTAATACAACACCCAAAATACAGTAACAAATATTAGCAATTCTTTCTCACCATATAAAGCATTAACAGATCTATTTATTTAAAACAAGGCATTTCTACTGTTTTACTTAAATATAAGCTTATTTTGAATAAAGTACTGGAAGAGTTAACAAAACACAGGACATTTAAACATACTTTAAGAGACAGAGAGTCATCCCCAAGAGTAATTAAACTGATTCCCAAGTGTCTAGGGATTATAAGACACATGCTCTCCATGGTAAGATGCTATGGACAGAGAAAACTAACAGCAGTTTCAATTATTAGCCTAAGTTGAAAGTCACAAAGAAAGATGCTCAGAAATGGGGGTGTTAATTTGAAACTGAGCTGCACACTCTCAAAGGAAGTAGGTGCAAGGATCTGTTTAATCTTAAACAACAATGGGGAGGTCAGTTAGTGTTTATGTAATAGTATTTACCTGTTATAAAACGATCTAATGGCATCACAGGAGCAACATGAGGGGTGGCTTGTGTGATAAGAAGATTTATCAGATCTTGTTTAAAATTTTTCAATGTAAGCAATGCTCTTGCAACAAGGCCACCCATAGAATGACCAATTATTGCCACACTTTTTGGAGCAAATTCTTGACCCTATTTAAAAAAAAAAAATCACCAAGGCATAATGAAGTCTTAGTATCATAACAAAAATACTAAACACTTCCCTCTACATATAAGCAATTTTATAGGAGAAAGAAAATTAAACTATTTATATAACTTTGCATAAGATACAGAAATACATTTTCATTTACTTGTAATTAGTATATACATACCATTTTGTATTCTGCCAAATATTTTTAATAGCTACGCTTTGGTTTTCTGAACCCAAATCAGAACACCTGGTCTAGTAGATCACGTCTTACCATTTGCTATATCGGATACAAGAGTTGTAATTATATTTGGTGTATACCAGAATATTAGATTTTATAGGATATAAAAAGATCATTTATTTAAAATAGAAATCATCACAAAAATTTGGAACAATTATGGTTACCATAGCAATATAGTATCTCATCATACTGATATATCTTACCAAGTTACTTCTCTATTGTGCACCTGGGTTTAAAAAGAAACCAGCATTCCATAACATTTATTCACTGACAATTACATATTTTTATTTCTTTATTTATTAAAGATTTTATTTATTTATTTGACAGAAAGAGACACAGGGAGAGAGGGAACACAAGCAGGGGGAGTGGGAGAGGGAGAAGCAGGCTTCCCGCAGAGCAGGGAGCCTGATGCGGGGCTCGATCCCAGGACCCTGGGATCATGACCTGAACCGAAGGCAGACACTTAACGACTGAGCCACCCAGGCGCCCCGACAATTACATGTTAAAATAAGCATTGCTTTTTAAAAAATCCTTTCTGTCTCCATATAGTATCCTCAGTTCCATTACCAAACTTTGGCTTATCGCTCTCCACACTGATCCTTCATCTATGCCTCCTCTCCTGTTACTATGAATAAATTGGACCTTATGCAGAAAAGAGTTAACATAGTAAGCCTGAGACTGCTATCCTTATAATGGACTGCATGTAAGTTGGCTCTGGGCTGTAGTCTGAGACCTTAGATCCTGGGATATTCCCATCATTTCCTAAATGTTAAAAATGAATCTGTTTTTGCAGAAAATATTGTTTATGCTGAACACCTGCTGTCCTTCTGGTTGGGATTTTGGTACATGCTAGGCACAGGGTGTCTACGTGACCAGCCCCCAGTAAAAAAATTCGGGCACTGAATTTCTCATGAGCTTCTCTCATAGACAACACTTCACACATCACAATTCATTGCTATCAGAATTAAATGTATCCGGTGTGACTCCCCTGAAAGGATATTTAGAAGCTTACACCTGGTTTCCTCTGGACTTCACCCATCTACCTTTTCTTTTCCTTTTTTTTGTTTTTTTAAGATTTTATTTTTGAGTAATCTCTACACCCAATGTGGGCCTTGAACTCACAACCTGAGATCAAGAGTCACATGCTCTACCAACTGAGTCGGTCGGGCACCCCACCCCATGCACCTTTTCTTTGCTGATTTTGCTTTATATCCTTTCACTGTAATAAACCATAACCATGAGTACAACTATATGCTGAGTCCTGTGAGTCTTTCTGGACAATCATCAAGCCTGGGAATTGTCTTGATGATCTCCAACACAGACCTGATCTTAGATAAAGCCAAACTCTCCATATGTGCTCTGAAACCTATCCCCTTTGGTCTTCTCAAGTACATCACTCCAGCAATTCTTCTCACTTTTTTCTTGCACTGTTATTTCTCCCTCTCTATTAGATCATTCTTGCTAGTATATAAATACAATACTATTTTCCCTTAAAAAAGAAACTCTACTCCCATTTTGCCCTTAGTGACTACATCTTTCTCTACATATCTATAGCAAAACTCATCAAAACAACTGCCTATGCAGTACTTGCCTTCTCCATTTCTCAACTTCTATACTCTTAAACTCATTCCAATTAGGCTTTCACCTCAACACTCCTCCAAAACTGTTATCAAGTCACCAAGGAATCTACTTGCCAATTCTCAATCCTCATCTTACTTGAACTATCAGCAGGATTTGACATAGATTACTTCTTCCTCTTTGAAATGATTTAATTGGTTTCCTTGACAACATAATTCTCCTGGTTCTCCTCTTACCTCACTGGCTGCTTCTTTCTAGTTTCTTGCTGTTTCCTTCTCATCTCTCCTTATCTCTTAATATGGGAGTAACTCAGGCCTCAGTCCTTCAGTCTCTTCTTTCACATCTTGACTCCATAATGATCACATACAGTCTCATGGCTTTAAATATATCTATATCCTGTCAACCCTCAAGTTATCATCTCCAGACTGGACCTCTTCTCTTAAGCTGTCACCTTAAACTCCAATTGCATACCAACTACACTTGGGATGTCTAAAGTGCATCTCAAATCAAACCTGTCTAAAACAAAACCATCTATGTCTTCTTCGGAAAAATGTCTGTTCATGTCTTCTGCCCATTCTTATCTGGATTATTTTTTAGGGTATTGAGTTTGATAAATTCTTTATAGATTTTGGATCCTAACCCTTTATCAGATATGTCATTTGCCAATATCTTCTCCCATTCCATAGATTGCTTTTTAGTTTTGTTTCCTTCACTGTGCAGAAGCTTTTTATCTTGATGATGTCCCAGTAGTTCATTTTTGTCATTAGTAGACAGAGGGAAATAAAAGAGCACTGGGTATATATGTAAGTGATGAATCACTAGATTCTACTGAAACCAATATCATTCCATATGTTAACTAAAATTTAAATAAAAACTTGATACAAACAAAAAATGAAAACAAAAACACATCAGAATTTGTAAGATTAAAGTAGTGCTTAGAAGAAATACTGTAGTCTTAAATGCTTACATTAGAAAAGAACAAGGTTCAAAAACAATAATCCAACATTTTTTTTAAGGATTTTATTTATTTGAGAGAAAGCATGAGCAGGGGGAGGGGCAGAGAGAGAGGGAGAAGTAGGTTCCCCACTGATCAGGGAGCCTGACATGGGGCTTGATCCATACTAATCGTCTTTAGGAAATTCAAAGCACTTCTAATTTATAAAGTTAAAATAAGTTTTTCCCCTAAATTCACGAGAGGTTTCTTATAAATTCAATTTAAACTTCAAAAACCACTGAGTTCAAAACAAGACTCCCTCCCTCCACACACACACAAACAAAACAAACCCTTTGTGTCATCTTCACTTCAACTTCCATATAAACAAATAAATGACTTAAAATATGTTGAATCCCTTAAAAAATGCTAATAGGTGATCACTATTGATTTGCATGCCTATCTCTTACCTTATAGAGTTTGAGAATTGTTTTAATGCATTCATGTACAAACTTTGTCTGTTTCTGAAGACTTCCGCCATACAGTGCCACCAGTTCTTCATTGAAATTCACACTAAAGAAGTCAAAGTGGTACTTGAAGTCAATGTCTTCTGCTTTTCTAAGTGCAATAGAACCAATCGAACGAACTGCAGAGGAAAAGTGCAAACTGTACATTAAACAAAATTTTTAAAGTTGCAACCATTCTTGCTTCAAAGTCTCTTAACAAATAACTTTATCCCACACTCTGAATATAAACAACCTACTTAGGGTGACATCCTTCAATTCTATCAATTTAGAAGAACAAACCGTTGTTTGTATTATATGTTTTGTGCCCTAAATGTTTTTTAAATTTAAATTAAATAAAAAGTAAACAGGTCATTCATTCTTTACCTGCTTCCACTTGATTAGGAAAAATAACTAAAAGGGAGGGGAAGAATACTTTGAAGAATAAGAAATGTTAGCCATCTGTATGAATAAGTCACACTTGAGGATTTTAATTTAAGAATGAGAAAATTCCTACAAGAAATAATATGCTCATCACTTGGTTTAGATACTTATGCTTGATTTGTCTTTTTCTTACACATGACATCCAATCCATCGGTAAATCCTATCATCCTCTACTTTCTAAATATATCCCAAATCAACACTTCTCACCATTTCCACCACTGTCTTCCTAATCTAAGCACCATCATCTCTTGCCTTAACTATTCTAATGGTTTCCTCACTGGTCTACCTGCTTCCACACTGTGTTAGGTTTTGCTCTGTAAACCCTTCCACAGAATTTGTGAATTGATTGCATTAATTGGCATTAAAAGCTGAAGTGTATGGGTTAGCAAACAAAATACCTACTTGCCATTCCATTTTTTTAACATACACAATTCACATACTATACAACTTATTATGGTAAAAAGTACAATTCAATGATTTTTAGTATATTCACAAAATTCTACTAATCTAATCTAACTTTAGATATTTTTTAATTACCCCAAAAAGAAAACCCTGTACTGATTAGCAGTCATTTCTTATTCCTCTTCTCCTCCCAATCCTGGAAAGTACTAATTTACTTTCTGTCCCTATGAATTTGCCTATTCTGGACATTTCTATAAATGGGATCATATACATGGGTTTTTATGACTGGCTTCTTTCACTTTTATAATGTTTTCAAGGTTTATGCACATTGTACCATGTAATTCATGTTATCAGTTAATTAATTCCTTTTTATTATATAAGCTTCAGGTGTGCAGTTTTATAATTCAACACCTGTATACACTACAAAGTGATCATCACCACAAATCTATTTACCATCCATCACAACTGGCCCCCTTTGCTCACTCCCAACCCCCTTACCCTCTGGTAACCACCAGTCTGTTCTCTTTATCTGAGTTTATTTTTTATTTTTTTATTTTTTTAAAATTCCACATTTCAGTGATATCATATGGTATTCATCTTTTTCGGCCTGATTCATTTCACTTAGCATAATACTCTGAAGGTCCATCTATGTTATTGCAAATGGCAAGATTTCATTCCTGTTATTTGTCTGATAGTAGTAGATACTTGTCAGTAGTAGTCTGACAAGTATGAGGTGATATGTAGTTTTGATTTGCATTTCCCTAATAATTAGTGATATTGAGTATCTTTTCATGCCTGCTAGTGACCTGTATGTCTTCTTTGGAGTAATGTCTATTCAGATCCTACGTCTATTTTTCAATCGGGTTATTTTTTGTTGAGTTATATAAGTTCTTAACATATTTTGGATATTAACCTCCTATTGTATATATGGTTTACAAATATCTTCTCCTATTGAGTAAACTGCCTTTTCATTTTAATGGTTTCCTTTGCTGTGCAGAAGCTTTTTAGTTTGATGTAGTCCCATTTACTTATTTTTACTTTTGTTTCCCTTGCTTTGGAGCAAGATCCACGAAGATGTTGCTAAGACTGATATCAAGGAGCTTGCTGCCTACATTTTCTTCTAGCAATTATAAGGACTCAGGTCTTATATACAAGTCTTTAATCTATTTTGTGTTAATTTTTGTGTATGGTGGAAGACAGTGGCTTAGTTTCATTCGTTTGCTTGTGGCTGTCCAGTTTTCCCAACACCATTTATTGAAGAGACTGTCCTTTCTCCACTCTATGTTCTTGGCTCTTTTATCAGAGATAAACTGACCATATATGTGTGGGTTTACTTCTGGGCTCTCAATTCTCTTCCACTGATCTGTGTGTGGTTTTTTGTTTTTTGTTTGTTTGGTTTTTTTTTTTTTTACTAATACTGTACTGTTTTGATTACTGCAGCTCTGTAGTACAGTTTGAAATCAGGGAGTGTGATACTTCCAGCTTTGTTCTTTCTCAAGATTGCTCCGGCTATTTGGGATCTTCTGTGGTTCCATACAAATTTTAGAATTATTTGTTCTAGTTCTATGAAGTATGCCATTGGAATTTTGATAGGTGTTACACAGAATCTGTAGTGGCTTTTGGCAGTATGAACATTTTAACAATATTAATGTTTCCAATCCACAAGCACAGAATATCTTTCCATTTATTTTATTTTTTTTTATTTCTTTCATCAGTGTCTTATAGTTTTCAGTGTAGAGAGCTTTCACCTCCTTTGTTAAATTTATTCCTAGGTATTTATTTACTCTTTTCAATGCAATTGTAAATGGGTTTTCTTAATTTCTTGTTATTAGTATACAGAAACACCACAGATTTCTGTATATTGATTTTGTATCCTGCATTTTACTAAACTCATTTATTAATTCTAACAGCCTTTTGTGGAGTCTTAAGGGTTTTCTATATATGTCATCTGCAAATAGTGACTATTTTACTTCTTCCTTTCCAATTTGGGTGGCTTTTTAAAAATTTTTCTTGCCTTACTGCTGTGGCTAGGACTTCCAATACTATGTTGAATAAAAGTAGTGAGAGTGGGCATCCTTGTCTTGTTCCTGAAATTAGAGGAAAAGCTTTCAGCTTTTCACCATTGAGCATGATATTAGCTGTAGGACTGTCATATATGGCCTTTATTATGTTGAGGTACATTCCCTCTATACCCACTTTGTTGAATTTTTGTCATAAATGAATACTGAATGTTGTTGAATGCTTTTGCTACATCTATTGAGATGATCATATGATTTTTATCTTTCATTGTATTAATGTAATTGTATCATGTTGATTCATTTGTGGATGCTGAACCTCCTTGCATCTCTGGAATAAATCCCACTTGATCGTATATTGTTGGATTTGGTTTGCTAATACTTTGCTAAGAATTTCTGCATCTATGTTCATCAAGGATATTGGCCTGTAATTTTCTTCTTTTATGGTTCATTCCTTCTTATTGCAGAATAATATTCCATTATATGGATATAGTTTATTTATCCATTCTTTAGTTAATGTTGGGTTGTTTCTACATTTTAGTTATTTTTAATAGTGTTGCTATGAACATTTGTAAACAAGTTTTTGTGTGAATGTACATTTTCATTTTTCTTGGGTAGATACCTATAGTGGACCTGCTAAGCATAAAACCCTATGTTTAACATTCTGAAGAACTGCCAAACTGTTTTTCCAAAGTGGCTCTACCATTTTATATTCCCACCAGCAATGGATGAGGGTTTCAATTTCTTAACATACTCAGTGACACTTGCTATTATCTTTTAGATTATAGCTACCCTGGTGGGTATGAAATGATATCTATCCTTATGGTTTTGATTTGCATTTCCCTGATGATTAATGTTATCTTTCCTTCTCCACTCTTGCCCTTTTACAGCATATTCTCTACACAGCAAAGCCAGAATAATCATTTTTTAAAAATAAATCACACCTACCATACTGTATAGAATTTAAAAATCTGACAATTCCAATGTTGTCAAGGATGTGGAGCAAAGGGAAGTATAACGTAGTATTTCTGGGAGTATAAGTTAGCACAACCAGTGCTAACTTAGTAAAGTTAGTGTATCCTTTCTAGTAAAAATAGAAGGATACATATAACCCGTGACATGGAATAATGTTATGGCATACATCTTACAGAAACATGGGCTTATGTGATCCAAAGTAAGAAAAATGTTCTTTACTTGTAATTGCCAGTAAATATAAATTACACAAGTGTCCAAAGACAGAATATTTAAACTATGGTATAGTCATATAATGGGATAACAAAGAATGTAAAAAATAAACGAACTTGGATGAATTTTTTTTAAAGATTTTATTTATTAGAGAGAGAAAGAGAGAAAGAACGAGGAGGGGGAGGGGCCGAGGGAGAAGCAGACTCCCTGCCAAGCAGGAAGCCCTATGTGGGACTCAATCCCAGGACCCTGGGATCATGACCCGAGCCGAAGGCAGACACTTAACCAACTGAGCCACCCAGGCATCCCAAACTTGGATGAATTTTTAAAACGTTGAGTGGAAGAAGCCAGACACCAAAGAATACCTACTGAATGATTATGTTTATGTTACGAAGTTTAAAAATAACCCCCCAAAAGTGGATTGTATTAGAGATACACATTTAGATACTTAAACAATAAAAGTCAAGGAAATTTACTACCTTTAAGTTAGGATTGTGGTTACATCTAGAAAGAGGGGAGAAAGTTTTATCAGGAAGGAGCATACAGGGCATTTCCACAGTACTGGCAATCTTCTACTTCTTGACTTAGATTTTGGCTATATGAGTATTCACTTTATAATAATTTTTAATTGAATATCTATATTCTACACATTTCTCTGTATATGTGTTATATTTCAAACAATTAACAACTGACAAAAAGATTGGATTATATCATTTCCTACCCAAAAAACTCTAACAGTTTCCCAACACACTTGGATCAAAATTCAGTCTTTTCCACAGCTTATATGATATAGCCTGAGGCTACTTTTCCATCCTTATTTCTTGTCACTTTCTCTAGGTTTTGTGGCCTTGAATGTACTAAGCATGTTCCTACCTTAGGGTCTTTCCTCAAATAGTCACATACCTCAGTCTCTTGCTATATTCAAGCCTCTGCGCAAATGTTACCTCCTCATCCTGGCCTTTCCTAGCCATTTCAACTAAACTAGCCACCTCCTGACCCTATTTCTCCTTTCTCCCTCACTCTGTTTTTCTAACTTTTAATATTACTGATATATTTATTTGATGGCTGTCTTTCCAACAAGAATATAAGTTTAACAAAGGGGAGGGATTTTATCTATCTTGGTCTGTTTTGGATCCCTAATACCTAAAACACAAATATTTACTAGATAAATACATAATATGTAAGTAATTACACTAAATGTTGAAAGAATTCTATTCTTTTTTTTTTTAAGATTTTATTTATTTGTCAGAGAGAGAGAGAGAGTGCATGCACAAGCAGGGGGAGCAGCAGGCAGAGGGAGAAGCAGGTCCCCACTGAGCAAGGAGCCCGATGCAGGACTCAATCCCAGGATCCTGGGACCATGACCTGAGCCCAAGGCAGATGCTTAACCGACTGAGCCAACCAGGCATCCCTGAAAGAATTCTATTCTTATTATATAAAAGAATATGCCAGTTAATAACCGAAAAGCACTTTTTAAATGAAATTACTTCCAGATTACTTGATTATTATGCCAGAAATAACTGCTATTATCTCCAGGCCAACATTCAATTTGGAATCTATACATAAAGGTTCCCTATCTTCACCTTTCTGTGTTCCCATCAGTATTTCTAGATCTAATTTAAATAGCTCCAAAAGAAAGAAACCAATCTTTTCTCTTGTTTGGCAAAACATATACCAATTTACTTCTCTAATCAGATTTCTGTTATGTTTTCTGTACCTTCCATTTCCAACATAAACCTTTCTTCTGCTGATTCCTGAATCCCTATATCATTTATCCTACCTACTCCATCCTGTTCTTTTTCTCCATCTTACTCTTTTCTAAGTAGTCTTCAACTATTCTTTGTACTCATTTTTTTCTCTCAGACAAAATGTCAAATATTTGTCTCCCAGTATGCCTAGCACAGTACTTAACACAGAGTATGTATCTGATAAATTCTTCGATTGAATTTTACAGCTTTCAAAATTTACTTCCAAGACTTACCTTGCTTATAACTTCCAGCATTACCAGGAAGAAAGAGAACTGGAATACCAGTCAAAGGGAGAATTTTGTGTTCTTCAGCATAGGATCCTTCTCCATAAAGATATAATTCATATGCAGGATAGCGTTTTGCCAGTTTCTTTGGAAGTTCTATTTTCTGCAGCAAAAAAAAAAAAAGAGGCAATTTCACTTTAATCAGTTGTATTAATACAATTCAGTCTACTGCGCCCAATTCTGAATTACACACATTTGAAACAGTATAAAAGTATTACTGATGATAAAACTGCACTTAATGCCCAAAATAAGTTTTACTTTTAGTTTATTCATATGTAGAAGTCATTTTGAATCATGTGAGTTTTGAACCATGCAGTCTTCAGGAATGCATAAAATGGAACTACCTGAAATTCTAATGAATACAAATTACTCAAAATAGCCACTGACAAAAGAAAAACACTGGGGTATGTCAGCTAATTACTTGTTAATATAATTGGAAATGTACTTAATATAGTATCAGTATCAGTTATACTTAGAAATGATAAAGGCTTTCCATTATCAAATCAATTCTTTTTTGCTATTTTAAACTGGTTTGTAATGCCTCTCCTTGTACTTAGGCCCAACTATATAGTCCAGTTGTTATATCATTCAAAGGAAAGTAAGCTTTCTGACCTCTCAATTTAATATGCTTTGACCCGCAATGTGCTTCACAAATTAATCTGAACCTTACTCTGCAATTCATATTATAACAAATGAGCCAGTAATTGATACATTTTTTTTTTCAAAAAAATACAAATTAGGTCTTAATGTCATCCCCAAAAGGTAGGCATGTATAAAAGTGATGGTAAAATATAAGCCCTTCTTCTGCTCCTTTTTTAAACTATAGAAACCATTAAAAATGAAGCCAGTTACATTGAACAGTAGATTTTATTTAAGTAGACATCAATAGATTTAATGATCTAGCAGTGCTGGTACATGTGCTTGATAAAAATTTTAAGTACTGAATGAATTTTAAAGTCTGTAAATGGTAATAACACTGAAAAACCTCACTGTTCTAAAAAGCAGAATTCTGATCATTCATGCACATTCCTGAATATTCTTTTAAAAATATTACCATAAACAATCTGTGTTAATAACAACTGAAAACATCTTTAGAGACTGTGAGCTTACTGTTTAAGATAGTAGCAATTTTATCTCCTCAAATACTCAAAATGCAGAAATACCAATCCCATGATTTGCTATATATAAATATACGTATATACATATATATATATACACACACACACATATCACATATATGGACTTCAACTCAAATTTGTCCCAATATTGACCATGCACAATATATAATCAAAAATGAAAATGATGCAATATTTTAAGTACATATTAAGCAAAAAGAAAACATGTGAGAACAAGTATACCATTACTCTTAACTCCTCCTAATTTAGTACACCTTTGGATATGACAGTACATGAGTATTAGATCATTCTTTTTAGTACATTAGCTAAGCAAAATTTTGAACTACTTGAAAATTAACTCAGAAGAATAGGAAACTAGGGGCACCTGGGTGTCTCAGTCGGTAAGCGTCTGCCTTCAGCTCAGGTCATGATCCCAGGGTCCTGGGATTGAGCCCCGCGTTGGGCTCCCTGCTCCACGGGAAGCCTGCTTCTCCCTCTCCCACTCCCCCTGCTTGTGTTCCCTCTCTCACTGTGTCTCTCTCTGTCAAATAAATAAAATCTTAAAAAAAAAAGAAGAAGAAGAATAGGAAACTATTAGCAAATGGCAAAATTGCATTCCAGAGTACAAGTTGGGAGTGGCAGGAAGAAACAAGAAGGGTTTTGACCAGATTGAAGATAGAAAAAGTATAGGCATATGAAAGGATGCTGATGAACAAAAAGAAGAGGGTCAAGGGATTTAAAAAGAAAACTTTTATAGCAACAAGACTCCCATATATTTTAAATTATTTTATCTAGATTATTTTAAATGAGCACCCCTCCCCCAAAATAGACCTTTAATCAAAATCAAATTACCTTTATACTTAAATACTATCTCCACAATCCTGCCCCTGCTGTTCATCCTCTCTTGACTCTACAGGTCCTTCTAATCTCTAACCTAGAACCCTTTCTTTCTTTCTTTTTTTTAAGATTTTATTTATTTGACAGAGACACAGTGAAGAGAGGGAACTCTTTCAAAAGACAAAAATTCTAACAAGTTCCCAAGTGCTAGAAAAATACTGATTCAAGAAACTAATGTCTTTATTTTATATGTACCTTTTACTTGTGAATTAAAACTGGAAAATTAAAATTTGAGCTCCATAATTAATAAAAAAGAAAAAGGAATTTTGATCAAAATGAATAGTTTTAAAGATCTTACAAAGAATTCTCAGCCCTTTGCCCATCTCACACCTAATAACTCCAGCTTAATAAAAAGACCTAGGGAGAGGTGAATCTTTCAGACTAGTCTTTCTTCCTGTCATAACCTCCCTGCTCCAATCCATAGTGCATACTGCTGTCAAGAAATACCTTGTGGGGTACCTTCGTGGCTCAGTCAATTAAGCATCTGACTCTGGTCAGGATTCTCAGGGTCGTGAGAGCGAGCCCTGAGTTGGCCTCCAGGCTGGGTGTGAAGCCTGCTTAAGATTCTCTCTCTCCCTTTCCCTCTTGCCCCTCCGCCCCACCCCACTCCACACCACCGCTCAAATAAAATTTTTAAAAAAATAAAATAAAACAAGAAATACCGTGTTAAAGCATACACCTCTTGTGTTTCCTGATTATATTAATAGATGATAAAGGCCTGAGAGAGACCCTCTAAAATCTGCCTCTAATTATTCTTACTGTTCTTATAACTTACACATGCCACGTTTTAAATTTTTTAATATGCTTCAAATTCAAGACGCAAAGGATATACAATGAAAAGGCTCTCTCCTACTCCTGGTCCTTCAGCCATCTAATTCCCTACCCAGAAGGCAACCAATGTTAGCAGTTTATATACTATCCATACTGCTTATACAATGTGTCCTGGTGCCTTCCCACCTTCACAAATGCTATTCTTTATTCCTGCAGTTTTCTTGTTTCTGCACTTCATGAACTATATATATGTGCCCTCTAATTAACCACAACTTCTCTGCAGCCTTTGACTACTGAAAATGAACTTGGATGCTCTCTTCTGTGAAGACCCTCATATGCACTCTTATAGTGAAATTATCATTTAGCACATTATATGTATTTTTTATTATTATGTTATGTTAATCACCATACATTACATCATTCGTTTTTGATGCAGTGTTCCATGATTCATTGTTTGCGTATAACACCCAGTGCTCCATGCAGTACGTGCCCTCTTTAATACCCATCACCAGGCTAACCCATCCCCTCACCCCCCACCCCTCTAGAACCCTCAGTTTTTTTCTCAGAGTCCATAGTCTCTCATGGTTCATCTCCCCGTCCGATTTCCCCCCTTCATTCTTCCCTTCCCGCCATCTTCTTCTTCTTCTTTTTTTTTTTTTTAACATATAATGTATTATTTGTTTCAGAGGTACAGGTCTGCGATTCAACAGTCTTACACAATTCACAGCGCTCACCATAGCACATACCCTCTCCAATGTCTATCACCCAGCACATTATATTTTAACTGTCCATGGCATTCCTGTCTCCCCCATTGTATTATAAAAGACATAAAAATTACAAAGACATAAAGGCACAAGGTCTGATTCATCTCTAATTCCCTCTCACCCATAACCAGTATCTAGAATATACCTGACAGAGTTATTCAATAAACTATTTGCTAAGCAAACATTACACTTAATAACAAAAGTATGATACATATTTTCCAATATCAACATTTTCTTTCAGACAACAACTGTTAGGTCACATATCTGAGCACAGCCAAATAAATTACTGAATGGGAGAAAACAACACAGATGTTTCTTCTCCAATTTTACAATCTGCCTAAAACTGTTTGCTACCAAACAAAAGCTTTGCCTTGCTATCATAATAAAGCAAGAGCTTTAAAAGATAATGTGTATCTTTCCTGGTAGGTTTGTGAGATGTTCAGTTAACTCTGAACAAGCAAATTTTGGAAAACCAAAGGTAGAAAATGAATACTCAATTTTTTTTGTATTTTTTAAATATTTTATTTATTTAATTGTTTGAGAGAGAGAGAGAGAGAACGAACGGTGGGGAGAAGGGGGGGGAGAGAGAGAGAGAGAGAGGATCAAACTCCCTGCTGAGCAGGAAGCCCAACAGAGGGGCTCTGATCCCAGGACCCTGGGATCACCACCTGAGGTGAAGGCAGACAGTTAACAAACTGAGCCACCCAGGCACCCCTACTCAAACAATTTTATTTTATTTATTTATTTTTAAGATTTTATTTATTTATTTGACAGAGAAAGACACAGCGAGAGAGGGAACACAAGCAGAGGGGGTGGGAGAGGGAGAAGCAGGCTTCCCGCGGAGCAGGGAGCCTGATGCAGGGCTCGATCCCAGGACCCTGGGACCACGACCTGAGCCGAAGGCAGACGCTTAACGACTGAGCCACCCAGGCGCCCCCCTACTCAAACAATTTTAAATTCAACACTTCATTTTTACATATAGGTTCAAATTCCTGTCTCACCTTTAATTTTTTAAAATGGAGAATAAAGTTGAGTGTGTTTCAACTACCTTTCATTTCCTCTAAAATTTGGCTAAAGAATATGCAAATTAGCAATAAAAAAAAGTGTCAAGAAGGAGAAAACCCAAGGACTATGTCATCTCAAATGCTGGACATCAATCTGCAAACAATTAGAAAGCTTACTATAAAATATAACTAAAAATAAACAATACATATAAAATATATTTAGATATATATTCATTAAAAACCACTGGTTCTTAATAGAATTACTGTTATTCAGAAATCTCACTATATTTCAAAATGACTCATTTCTATAGACAGGTTTTAACTGTATTTCTAAAATAACACGACCTGGTGTGCACAACAAAAGGTCTAAGAATCAAATATAAATACTGAAGTTAATTAACATAGCTTTTTACATCATAAAAAAATAAAAGTCTACTGAAAATGTGTATCAGAAACTCTGGCTGCTGTAATTATTACTGTACTGACAAATTATTAACAGTAATGGAAGTGTAAAACCTCAAAAAGGGAATCTAAATCAAAATAACTAAATACAGACTACTCGACAAAAAAAAAAAAAAAAAAAGGCCAAATAGCTCTTTTGCACTAGCTAATTTTCTGTCTTTCCGGTTAACTTTATGAGGCAAGAAATGGATCTCTGAGTCCGTACGCTTTGTTCTCAACACTAAGCAATTTCCACTACTGCAGATATTAAAATAGCTTCAATAATTGTGGACAATCTCAAAATAAATGGGAATTAGTTCTGTATTGTTCCAGATAATTTTGTTTTAATCAAACTCTTCAACGCAATACAAAACTAAAGTGATCTACTTCAACCTGTTGAGAGTTTCCCAATTATTAAACCACAGAAAAATTAAAGATTATAAGGGCTCTATTTTCAGTTAAAAAAAAAAAACTAAACTAAAAGCCCACGTACTTAACTATGCATAGTCTCTGATAAACATAAACCAGGATATGTGCTTAGAAACTGAGACAACAGTAACACGTTAAAATCTCCTTCAATAGTATTTGATACCAAGTTTTTCCACTCCCTTATAAGCATTTTTTGCTTATTGATGCAAAACCAAGATAAGGATCTCAAAACAAATGAAATCTAAACTAGAATTTTGCCCATGGGGAAAAGATGTTCTTCAGCAATCTAAACCTTAGGTAATTTTAGGATCTAAATAATAGCATTAACCAAGTAATATGCTCCTCCATAATGACCTGTACACAGAGGCAATCACGATCTGCATTCTTCACCTTAAAAAAAAATCTGCTATGGTTTTAAAAGTATACTTAAAATGCGTTTCATCAGTAATATATTATAGTACATATGCTTTTTATGGTAGGGAGTCACCATTATAACATGTATTCCATAATTGGGAGATGCGTTTAGAAATAAAAGAATCATTCAGGAGAAATTTCTTTGGACAGTTGTGTAATTTATCACCACAGCTGGTCATGAATGAAATGATAGATTCTACTATGTTGACCTGAGGAAGCAACTGTGATTGAAAATACTCAAAATGGAACTGAAGAGGTGGGGGGCAGAGAGCGAGTACGCGCGCCAGGAAGGCCGGGTCTCTCTTAAATTGCAAACAGTGAGAAAACAAAAACACTATGAAATAGATTTTATATGCAACTGCTAAGAGACGACATGCATAAACACAGGCTTGTATGTACACGCATGGACCCATAACCTACAAAACCGGAGGCTCCGCCAACTTTACAGGAGGAAAACTCAATAGTTTTCCATTTAATTACTTAATCAGGTTTAACCTTTCACACAGGAGTAAAACCCTGGAGTCGCAAAGGCAGTCTTGGGATCTAGCCATTACACACTCTGCAGAAGCTCAGACCCTTTCTAGAAAGGCAAAAGCTGACGTGCAAATCACTGCGCGGGATGGTGAGAATTTAGGCGCGTGGAAAGCAAAGGGGGGTCCAGCGGCACCTGTTAAGACAAGAACGCAGGGAAAATGTGGTTTGGGTTTAGGGAGAGGGTCTGAAGTTGCGTCTCTAGGAATGGGGGGTGGGGGTGGGCCCGTGCAGTCAAAAGAATCTGTACCTGGGATTTGGGACCGGGAAGGGGGAGGAGGGACAAGGGAGCAACTACGAGGGGGGCCGGGAGGATGCTTCAGGTAACCAGACACCCCACTGTTGAGAGGACACAAAGGGGGGGGGGTCTGCAGTGTCTTCCGGAGCGAAAAAAACAGAGACGAGGTTGGCATAGGGGGCCAGAAAGGCGCGGGAGCCAAAGTGGGGAGAAACCTGCAGGAGGGGCCCGAGTCTCGGAGCGCCCAGGTGAGAGACAGCCGAACCTCACCTGATACTCCGGGTACTCAAACATATAGCTCATACTGCACTTGTTCTCCTCGAAGCCGAAGAAGACGTCCCACAGCCCCAGGGTCGCCATGAAAACCATAAGGGCATAAAACGCCAGGTTCCAGAGACTGACTGACTGAAGAAACATGGTGCCCCCGCCGGCGCGCGGCCCCAAGTCCTGACTGAATCAGCCGAAGAACGCCTAGCGGCCAGCGCCAGAACCAAGCCAGAGCAGCGCGCGCCTGCGTAGACGCCCAGCCTGCCCGCGTGCCCGCCGCGCAGTGCGCCTGCGCGCAGTCGGCCTGCTGCGCCTCCCGCTTGGCGTCTAGATGACAGAAGAGGCGGTGTTTGCAGTGGGAGCGCGAATCTGAGGGAAAAGAGAAAGGGAGAAAGCGGGGTGGGCTGCGAGAGAGATCGAGGGGGGAAAAGGGAGGGGGCGAGGAGAAGGAAAAGAAGGAAAGAGGTAGGGAAACGCTATGAAAGGCAGGCGGAGGGAAAGAAGAGGAGGGCGCGGGTGCCTTGGGGGCGAGGGGAGGGAAGGGGTGGGGGAGGGTGGGTAGGGGGTGGGTTAACCTGGAGAGGGAGAGGCGATTACTGGTGGGGAGCTGACCCAGCGCGAGAGGGAGGCCATCAGCGCTTGGGGCTCTCCGCTGTCACGTCGCAAACATCTCTCCCTGCGCAGTTTAAAAACCCTTCCCGTTCATTTTTGAAATGCCTCAGGCCTCTGCAATTTCGTTTCTGCTAGCAGTAATAGAGTACATCCACTGCCCTCTGGGCCAGTTAGCTTGAAGAGGGAACAAATGGTTTTTTTCTTCCTCTTTGACCGCAGACGTTGCCCCATAGGTAACAGCGCTTAAAAGCACCGGCACATAAAAAAAAATCACTAGAAGGTCGGCAACATTCAGTTCCTGGTGTAAGATGAAAGCCTGAATCATAAAAAGCATTGCTAGTCTTTAAAAAACTATATTAAAATTTCCATTAACACTGACGCTTCCAACAGTTATCTGGGTGACCAGTTTGACGCTGTCCTGTCTTGCTCTCCAGAATACCTCCTCGGAAACTGGTTCCACATTAATGTGAGGAGGCAATTTCGCTCGAGCTTCCACTCAGACTCTCAAGTGACTTAATTCATTTAGAAGAATTTCGGTTTGGTTTTGCACAAAGGAGAGGAGAAAAAGCAGTTCAAGCGACTTCAAAACACTGGAATGTTATGAGAAGAAAGACAGTGTATCATTCTTGAAAGCTGACCCAAGAGCAGATGGGGTGTGTGTGTGACTAATTGCAAAATTTTCCTTAGAATTACTTTTCTCACTGACTAAATTTCATTTCACTTCATTTCAGTTTTACTGATTTTCATGTGTTTTTTCTATGGAGAGGATGTTTGGCTATGATAAAATCAAAGAATTTTAAAACTGAAAGGAAGCTTATGGTTTCCTGTGCAAACCCGTGATATTCAGATATAAGAGCACCTGGGGTGTGGGATGGAACTAGGGACAAGTTAGTGTGCAGGATGACAAATCATTTGGAAAAGGATTTAAGTTATACATTAAAAAGGTAATAAATTCATTGAGTCTGGGAGCTCAGAATGTCTGCCTGTTGCTTCTCCTAGCATATCATGACCAACACACATAAACCAAGGGTGAATCTACACTCTTATCTCAGTGCTTCTTTAATATGATAAGAATCACTTGCAGATCTGTTAAGAAGCAGATTCTGATTCAGTATTTCTGGAGCGGGGCTTCAGATTCTCCATTTCTAACAAGCTTCTAGGTGATGCCAGTGATGCTGGTCAGTAGACTATACTGCTACATGGAGAAAACCCTGAACTTGAAGATGACAGAACTTACTCTTCTGGTGGCCTTCATGAGTTGTGGCAAATTGCTGCCTCAGAAAGGAGTGGGATAGTCAATGGACTTTTTATGTTTGAATCTTTCTATTTCTACTTTTTTACTTTCTTTTTACATACCCATCATTATCCCCCTCCTGGCTTCACTTCCTTTCATATCTAACCTAACCCTAGTGAGCATCACTTAACCACCCTCTGCCAGTGCTGTCAACTTCCTGAACTCTTGTCTTTCCATCCTAGTCTGCTTACAGACTTTCAACCATGGGTCAATATAGTCTGTCTCTGAGCTCTGACACCAGTATATCTGAGCACTGCTGGAGAAAATGCCACAATCATTTGAATTACTGTTTAGAAATACTTTTATATGTTTCTGGTCAACTTCCTCTCCTAGTCTTCAAACCACCACTTTTTAAGCTCCTTGCACCATCTCTTCTCTTTTAGCAAACTATTAGTACATAATTGTATCTTCATAACTATCATTTTGATTTTCAGATGAACATTCTTCAATTCTTCATTCTCAAGTTCATTATCTTCATCCAGTTCAGTTAACACATCTAAAATGCTTGGAACAGGGACGCCTGGGTGGCTCAGTTGGTTAAGCGTCTGCCTTCGGTTAAGGTCATGACCCCAGGGTGCTGGGAGGGACGCCTGCATCAGGCTTCCTGTTCAGCAGGGAATCCGCTTCTCCCTCTCCCTCTGCCCCTTCCCCTGCTCTCTTGCTCTCTCTCAAATGAATAAATAAAATGTTAAAAAAAAATAAAAATAAAAAATAAATAAAATGCTTGGACAATACCTGGCGTGGTACTTTGCTGTCCTTAGAAGATATCAAAAGCAAATCCCTTTAGTTGTGTTTTAGTTCCCATCCTCTGCTCCTTTTTCTTCAGGAAATTAGTTCTATCAAGTTAAAGTCTCTGTCAGTCTTTACCAGCCTATCCTCCCTCTCCCAAAGCATGTAAATATGCTTAAATCTCATTAATTTCAAAAAAAGAAAAATCCTCCCTGCAACTATCACCTGTAGCTCTTGCCTTATTTCAGTCAAGGTTCCTACTTATATCCAATTCCTCACCTCCCATCCATGCCTCAATATGCCATAATTTTTGTCTCCCTCACCATCACTCCAAGGCAACTGCTCTTGCAAAGGTTAACTACTGACCTAATTACCAAATCCAAATGACACTTTTCAGTCATACTTGATCTTTCTGCCACTTACTTAAAACATTGTTCTCTGTTGTCCTAACGCTATTTTCCACTGGGTTTTCTCCTACTCACCTGGCCTCTCATTCTTTATCCCGTGTGATCTAGTTCACCCAATTCATGGTCTTAAATGTTTATTTATCCTATACACTTGAGAAGTGTCTTATTTCAATTATTATGTTTTTTATGTCTAAAATTTCTATTTTTTTATTCAAATTCATCTGTCCTTTTTATCTCATAATGTTTTACTCTTACCTTATGGAATTCATTTGTATTTTTAAAATCTCTTTAAACATATTTTAAACATCTTCATTCTAAAGACCATTTATGTATTATCTAGAATTCCTGATTGTTATTTCTCCCATGTATAGTAAATGCTGTCTTTCATGATGTCAGATCTCCTCAACTGCTTTGTACTTTTGGTTTGTAAACTCATCCTTAGCCTGAATTATATACTACAGCGTCATGTGCCTCTCCTAGGTTGTAGAGACATTTCTGTGGCTGGGACCACTTACATTAATTTCTTGGCTTTTTTTTTTTTTTCAGTTTTTGCATAATGAAAGCAGTATAGATAATTGGAATCACCCCCACAAATTATGTGGTCTGGGATGCTGGGTTTTTATTATTATTATTATTTTTAATCCTATTCAGTGATCACTATGAGCTACAGAGGTTCCACACTGTTATGGATTTCTCTCTATAGAATTTAAAGGTTTTCATTTCTTTCTATAGGGTTCAATAATGTAGTAAAATATCTACAATTTCTGTGTGTTTAGAATGAGAGCAGATAAAGGGTGTAGGTGACAAGTTTCTTTTAAATTAGTTTTTTGGGTATTATTACCTAGCACTCCTTGTACAAATTTTAAATCATAAAGGAAACCCACTTCAAGAATGTTATTTCACTTGAGTAGTGAGGAGAAAAAGCAGATTAAAGTATTTTAAGAAAAAATTAGTAGAAGAAAATGGAGGCTATAAATACAGGCAATTCTCCCTGCCTTTTCATATATATATGAAAGTAGTTTAAGTAGTATGTTCACTAAAAATGTTTTAGGCTGGAAAGACACCAAAATACATTTTTTTTTAATAGTTGGTGTTTTATTTTTTTATTTTTTTAAAGATTTTATTTATTTATTTGAGAGGGAGAGAGACAGTGCGAGAGGGAACACAAGCAGGGGGAGTGGGAGTGGGAGAAGCAGGCTCCCCACAGAGCAGGGAGCCCAGTGCAGGGCTCGATCCCAGGGTCCTAGGATCATGACCTGAGCCAAAGGCAGACGCTTAACAACTGAGCCACCGAGGCATCCCCCAAAATACATTTTTAAGTGGATAAATAAGAGCTAGTAAAGAATGATCTTAGGGGCGCCTAAGTTGGTCGCTCATCCAACTTTTGATTTTGGCTCAGGTCATGATCTCAGGGTTATGAGATCAAGCCCCACATCAGACTCCACAACGGGTGTGGAGCTTGCTTAATACTCTCTCTCTCCCTCTCCCTCTGCCCTTTCCCCACTCCGAGGGGAAAAAAAAAAAAGAATGATCTTAAATGAAGAGGAGAAGGAGAAATATACCTTAAGAAGAAGAAAATATGAAGAAACATGAGAAGAAAGAAAATACTGAGATGGAGAGGATTAAGATGAGGAAACTCTCACTGGATGATCTTAATCTTTAGGTAGGAACAAAACCCACTGGGTGGAAATGAGGGATTGGAGCGAGGTGATGCTTAAAGAGGGTGGAAATACTTGGGAATTACTGTTTTAAGAAATGAACTTGGCAGGGGGTACTGGGTAGCTCAGTTGGTTCTTGGTTTCGGCTCAGGTCATTGTCTTGGGGTCATGGGACCGGTCTCTGTGTGGCATCTGCTTGTGTGTCCCTCTGCTCCTCCCCCTCCTCTCTCACTCTCTGAAATAAATAAATTTTAAAAATCTTAAAAAAAAAAAAAAAGAACTGACCTTGGCAGTCAGCAAGAGGTGATCAATAGTGAGAACCTAGTTAACAGTGTTTCACACTCCTGCTCTCCAATTTTCCTGGTCTTCTCAGCTAACATAGATCTCTTGCTTTCCTGTGTCTCTCTTATCAAGGGAAAAATAAAAATAGATATTATGTAGTGATGAGACATTTATTTGACTATATGTGCCAAGCTCCACAACAGAGATTAGGAAAAAGAGTTAAATGAGACCACTGAATCTGATTTGTAAGAGATAAATGAGTCACTGATATCAAGGAGTCTAAAAGTAAGTACATAATATAATTGTACTATAGTATGGTAAGTGTTACAGAGATATGAACACATTAGAGGGCAAAAGAGGAACTATTTAACTGTTTAGGGGGAAAAGGATCCCAGACAAAAATGATTTATATACATAATATAATAGGGGCTCAAAGAGTACTCATTGAATTACTGAGTGATTGAGTTAATAGGTGGCTAGATGCTGTGATTAGAAGAATTAAGAAGGTGGGCTTCCCACAATTCAAAGTAATAAGGGGCTTTTTGATCATTCTAATAAAGTCTACTTCTGACACTTTCTGAAGGGCATATAGCTTCATAGTTCACTCAGAACTTAAATGTAACTGTTAAGGTCACATTTGTTGGTTCTTTCATTTGGATATATGTTCATATAGTATTTTTATTTCTTATAGTGGGTATCTTGTGTTTAAACAATAGATGAGTTGCTAAGAATTGTGTAAAATTAAAATATTTGCAAAATGAAACCTCAATGAATTTTATTATTAATAGAGCACTAAAGAACACTGGTAATCAAGAAATCTCAGTTCTAGAACTTCCAGTTCTGCCACCCAGGTATGATTTAGGGCAAGTGTCTCCATCTCCTTAGGCCTCAGTTTTTTCATATGTAAAATGAAGGTATTTGACAATTGATTTCTGAAAGTTTATGATATTTTAATTGAATTAAGTCTTTTAAAACTTAAATTAATGCAAACTTTCATAAAGGAAGAGACCATATTATAATCATTTGACAGTCACCCCTCAACTGAATATTTAGTAAATTCATTAATACATCAGTTTCTCAGAAAACATTTTAGGTTTATTTAAGTTCCCTTTAGTTTTTGTTTGTTTAATTTCCTGGAAGCAAAAACTGTTTTCTCAATAGTAACCACCCTCATGTTATCCAGCTTTTGTACACAGGAAGACAGAATCATGCTGTCTGGTGTGGGAATCTAGTTGTTTTCTAAAATTAATTTCACTAACTGGTCTCAATATATTACTCTCATACTATAGGGTGTTTTTCTAATAAGGTCTATTTCCTCCCTCTTTTTCTTAAAACAAAACACAACCAAGACCCAAATATATAATAGACTGGCTCTTAGAAGCTAAAATTTATTCCACTCAATTGGTTTAAAGCTCTTTCTCAAACTTGTTAGTTTTACCTCCTATACCTTATATGTAGTAGGCATTCAATAAATGTTTTTTAATTTATTTGAAATTAAGTCAGATTCTACGGATTATAGCCATAAAACCTCACCTTCCCTTGGATGTTTCAAAGCCTAAAAAGAAAAGAAAACATAATGCCAGCAATTCTGGCTGCCAGCTCTGTTTCCAAGGAAACAGAGAGTAGATCATCAAAAACAAAATAAGGATTTTCAAACTGATTACCCTTTTTTCACCAGTTCAGTCTCCATCACTGTAAAATGAAAGGCAACATAACCTCAGCCTTGCAATCCAGATTTTCAATTCTGTTTGTGCTGTCTCTCACTATTAAAACCAGGCAAAATCTTTTGGGTTATGTTGGTTTTCTTATAGAGAGAATTAAACTCATCCACAAGGATAAAGAATACCTTTTGAATATAAAGCACTATGTATATTCGTTGAATAACCTAGTATGTTTTAACCTTAAAACTGTCAAGTGTTTAAATTACTGAATCTCAGATTTAACATTTCTTGGGAATAATATAAGAAAGTAATGGGAATTTATAAGAAAAGGACAAAAACTTCTAGAATGAAATGTTTTATTTAAAGAAATAAGGAGAGGGGGACAGTATGAAAAAAATAGGAGTCCAGGGAAAATAATTGGATTACCATTCAATAGAGCAAACTACCATTATAACATTGTTGGTTTGTTCCACAGATTTGTATCTACCATGAATAAAATCATTATCCTGATAAAAACAACTACAGACAACAAAAGCTTGCTTTAGCATTATTATATTACCTAGTGATGCGATGTGTTTTATAAAAGCAGTATTCCTCTCAAATCAACACACTATATACCCTAAACTTACAAAATGTTATGTGTCAATTATATTTCAATAAAGCTGGGAAAAAAATCCAGTATTCCTATATTTTAAAAATGTAGTTAAAGCCAGAAGATTCTCTTCAGGGTGAAGTGCGCAATAGAAATTTGCTTCAGTGGAAGTACAGTTGAAGATTTAGATGGATATTAATATGTTCAGATACTCAAATTCAGATAACTCTAATGGGAAAGAATGAATAATGTAATCATTATCTGGGGTCTTCCTTATATCCATTTTCTGCTTGTATGTCTGTTTTCCCCCAAAGAATTATAGCTTTTCAAAGGCACAAGCTGTAAGAGGTCTTGGTCATTTTTCATATGTAGGCCCAGTATAGGACCTTGTATTGGAGATATTCAATGTCTTCTTGAATAAATGTTTTTTATTTCTTCAGTACAGGCATACCTTGTTTTATTATGCTTCACTTTATCTTGCTTCACAGACGTGTTTTTTGCAAATTAAAGGTTTGCGGCAATCCTGCATCGAGCAAGTCTATCAGCACTATTTTTCTAAACATTTGTTCACTTTATGTCTGTGTGTCACATTTCGGTAATTCTTGCAATATTTCAAACCTTTTCATTATTATTATATTTGTTTTAGTGATCTGTGATTAGTTTGATGTTACTATTGCAATTGTTTTGGGGCACCACAAACTACAACCATATAAGATGGCAAAGTTGATAAATGTGCATGTTCTTTTTTTTTTTTAAGATTTTATTTATTTATTTGACAGAGAGAGACACAGCGAGAGAAGGAACACAAGCAGGGGGAGTAGGGGAGGGAGAAGCAGCCTTCCCACGGAGGCTCGAGGATCATGACCTGAGCCAAAGTCTTAACAACTGAGCCACCCAGGTGCCCCTAAATGTGCATGTTCTGACTGCTTTACCAACCAGCCATGTCCGTCCGTCCCTTTCCCTCTAGGACCTCTCTTTTCCCTGAGACAAAGAATATTGAAATTAGGTCCATTAATAGCACTATAATGGCCTCTAAGTATTCAAGTGAAAGGAAGAGTCACACGTCATTCACTTTAAATCAAAAGCTAGAAATGATTAAGCTTAGTGAAGAAGGCATGTTGAAAGCTGAGGGAGGTCAAAAGCTAAGCCTCATGGGCTGGTTAGCCAAATTGCAAACCCAAAGGAAAAGTTCTTGAAGGAAAATAAAAGTACTACTCCAGTGAAAACATGAATGATAAGAAAGCAAAATAGCTTTATTGCTGACATGGACAAAGTTTTAGTGGTCTGGATAGAAGATCAAACCAGCCACAACATTCCCTTAAGCCAAAGCCTCATCTAGAGTAAGACCCTAATTCTCTTCAATTTTATGAAGGCTGAGAGAGGTGAGGAAGCTGAGTAAGAAATTTGAAGCTAGCAGAGGTTACTTCACGAGGTTTTAAGCCATCTCTAGGACTTAAAAGGGCAAAGTGAAGCAGCAAGAGCTGATGTAGAAACTGCGCAAATTGTCCAGAAGATCCAGCAAAGATAATTAATCAAGGTGGCCACACTAAACAACAGATTTTCAATGTAGACAAAACAGCCTTCAATAGGAAGAAGATGCCATCTGGGACTTTCATAGTTAGATACTAGCTTCAAAGTTTCAAAGGACAGGCTGACTCTCCTGTTAGGGGCTAATGCAACTGATGATTTTAAGTTGAAGCCAATGCTCATTGACCTTTTTGAAAATCTGAAGGTCTTTAAGATTTACACCAAATCTACTGTGCCTGTGCTCTATAAATGGAACAACAAAGCTTGATGACAACACATCTGTTTATAACATGGCTTACTGGATATTTTAAGCCCATGTTGAGACCTACTGTTCAGAAAAAAGGATTCCTTTCAAAATATTACTGCTCATTGGCAATGTACTTGGTCTCCCAAGAGCTCTGATAGAGATGTACAATAAGATTAATGTTTTCATGCCTACGAACACAACATCTATTCTGCAGCCCTTGGGTCAAGGAAATACATTTCATAAGGCTATAGCTGCCATAGATAGTGATTTCTTTGATGGATCTGGGCAAAATAAATGGAAAACCTTTTGGAAAGGACTCACCATTCTAGATGCCATTAAGAACATTCGTGATTCATAGGAAGAGGTTAAAATGTCAACAATTGCAGGGGTTTGGAAGAAGTTGATTCCAACTCTCATGGATGACTTTGGGGGGTTCAAGACTTTAGTGGAGGAAATTACTGTAGATGTGGTGGAAATGGCAAGAGAACTAGAATTAGAAGTGGAACCTGAAGATGGGACTGATTTGCAATCTGATGATAAAACTTGAGAAGTGGGTAAAATGCTACCAAATAGCATTGCATACTACAGAGAAATCATTCATGAAAGGAAGAGTCAATTGATGTGATAAACTTCACTTTTATCTTATTTTAAGAAACTGCCACTGCCACCCCAACCTTCAATAACTACCACCCTGATCAGTCAGCAGCCACCAACATCATGGCAAGACCTTCCACCAGCAAAAACATGATGACTTGCTGAAAGCTCAGATGATGCTCAGCATTTCAAACAATATTTTAAAATTAACATATGCACATTTTTTAGATATAATGCTATTGTACACTTAATATACTGCAGTATGTTATAAACATAACTTTTATATGCACTGGGAAGCCAAAAAATTCATTTGACTTGCTTAATTGCATTATTTGCTTTACTGGTTTGGAACTGAACCCTCAATATGTCTCTGCAATATGCCTGTAATACTCAATACTTTAATTAAAGGTTTTTGCTACCTTTGGGCCTTTTACTATGAAATGCAAAACTTGTGATATTTAAACATATTTCCATTGTAAAGACTAATAGCCAAGATAGATTATTTATTGTAAAACAACTCTTAATATTTGAAAAAGGTTTTGAAAAAGATGTGAGAATAAAATATTCAGAAAATTAGCTAACACAAAAGACTTTCTGGTAAAAGAAAATATCAATAATATGTGCAACAAATATGTACTTGTCTTGAGAATGGTAAGGCATGTAGGAAAAGATGGTGAGTTTTGGCTAAAGAACACATTCATATATTTAACAAAGCACGACACTTACTAAGATCTATGAAAATATCAAAGGATCTAGAAATAGGTCCTTATTGGGGAACCTAGGTGGCTCAGTCGGTTGAGTGTCCGACTCTTGATTTCGGCTTAGGTCATGATCTCTGGGTCCTGGGATTGAGCTCTGTGTCAGGGAGTCTGCTCGAAGATTCTCTCCCTCTGCCCCTCCCCGCACTCACTCTCTCTGTCTGTCTCTCTCTCTCAAATAAATCAATCTTAAAAAAAAAAAAAAAAAGAAATAGGTAGTTATCTACATATTGAGAAGATTGAACTAAATGAGGAGTTAGCAAACTTTTTGTAAAGGACCAGATAATAAATATTTCAGCCTTGTGAGTCATAACATCTCTGTTACAACTACTCAACTCTGCTGTTGTAATATGAAAGGCATTATAGACAATAGGTAAACAAGTAAGTGTGGTTGTATTCCAATAAAACATTATTTATGAAAATAGACAGCAGGCCAGATTTGACCTGTTATCCATAGGGTGCTTACCCCTGTACTAGGAGATCCCTTATTCAATATTCCAGACTCAAATTTCTGTATCTGTGAATGTTAACATTAGCCATCATGGATTTTCTGATTTTCCAAACTCAGACATTTTTCAAGAATGTGATTAACAGTGAGATAGCAGACAAACTTAGGCTTTATGTGTAATTCAAACTTTAGCTAAGTGTGTGTCAATTTAACCAGAGTTCTATTTAGTATCACTGTACATAAATAAGAAATATTGTGACATTATCTCAGGTAGTATTACGACTAATTTTATTAATAGATCCATTTTAAATAACTAATACATTTTATTAAACATATTCAAACATATACAGATAAAGGAAATATCTCTAAGAACTTTTAGGCAAAATAAATTTTGTTAATTTTTGTTTATTTGTTTGCGGGAATTTTGTTAATTTGTAAGAATCTTAAGTTTCCTCTTAAAGGGCTAGGGACCAAAATAATAGTTACTCATATGGTAGAACATTTATAAAATGGTATCAGAAAGCCAAGCCTGCACAATGTTCTACAGTTGCCTTTATTATCACATGAGTGTCTCACCTACAAAATTATTAATGTGTGTCTTCCCTAATCCTGGTGCTAGGCCACTAAAAAAAACCCAAATTAGGTTTAAACTTTTTTTATGCTAAAAACAGGGTTAGCAGAGGGTTTCTATTGTATTTGAGGGACAAATGCCTGTTTAAGACACAATCTCCGTAAAAGGAGGATGATGGTAGAAGCAAATTGACATTTCTAAAAAGAATTGTTATGGGCATCTTATTTTTATTGATTAATTAGCTTTTTAATGTTGAATTACCTATGACTTGGTAAATAGCAGAGTGAGTTTCCAAGGAGTTCCAACTCCAAAATGAACTTTTCTCAACTAATAGCATAATATAAGAAGAACTGTTTCAGTTTTTACCTTTAACTCACTACTTTTATGATTTGGGCAATTATTTAATTTCTTTGAGTCTTGGTTTCCTTATCTTCAAAATAGGAAGAATAATTCTACCCTAGTGATCTCTGGGAAGATTATCGATATCTGTGTAAAGTGCCTGATATGTAATAGGCACTTAAAAAAAAGTAGCTATTATTACCAAGAGCTTCATAGCATTTGGCTATTTAGAAAAACTAGCACTTGCCCCCAGTAAAGTTAAAGAGCCCATCCTGGTACCAGAAGGGAAAGAAAAAGGAAAGATGAAAGTTTATTGAACACAAGGACCATCATCTTTCTATCTGTCAAAGAGGCTAACATGATTTATGGCTCAAAACTGACATTCGGAAGTACTGACTTAATAAAAGAAGGTGGGAAGTTCTCAAGAGGAGAGATTAGTACACTTACAGCCAGCAGAAAGATGATAGAAGGGTTTTTTTTGCGTGCTTTTGTTTTTAAGGACTAAGGAATCCCTCCAAGGGAAGCACATTTCAGTGAAGACAAAGAATTTCTGTGGACAGTTGATTTTGAACCCCTGTCACACCTATGGTCTGATGCAGCTGTTCAGCATGTTTCTGTTTTTCTGTTCAGTGGCTCTTCCTAAAGCTGTGTGACACTTCCCTCTGCTACCACAAGGCCCTACTGCAGACCTCCAGCTGCTGTTATGTTTCATAGGCCTCTCTTCTAGGCAGTCTGCTTTGGCATGCTGCTAAAGCACTGCTTCAAAGCCCCCAAGAAATGAAACAGATGGGAAGATTTCAGGGTCACTTGCTGGATGTTGCATAAGCCAATGCCAAGTTGGGTACACAGAAAGTTCCCAGGTCTGTCTCAAAACCCTCAATCTACTGAGTTACATTATAAAGGCTCAAGGAACTCTCTCTCCTCTGAGAGGTTCAGCATGACAATACCCATTTGGTTCTTTGAGAGAGATAGAGCCAGCAGAGTCTGTCTGAGGAGAGTTAGCTTGATTTTCCACCCATTATTTCTTCTCCTGTGTCTTGTGGTGGGGGTCACATGCCATGGGTATGTGCTGGTGCCATGTCTGTTCGGTCTAACACAACAGTTCCTACCCCAGTAATCTTGACTTACTCTGATGCCTAGTGGGATGGAGGATGATGGATCCTCCTTCTTTCTCAGAACTGGTGAGCAGTCAGTGAAAAGAATCCAAAATGTAGTGACTACATTGAGGTCAGAAACTGAGGAGGTGACAAGTTGCCAGAGTTTAGTCAATGGAAGCAGAGTGAGGAGCAGAATAAAATCAGGAACTAAGACAACAACCAGAGACTCTAAGTCTGAACGAAAGAAAAGAGAGAACAAGAGTCTAAGTAACAAAATGAAGATGATTGCTCGTGGGTGCTGGCAGAGAGACAAGAACAGGGAAACTGAAAATATACTTGTAGTTAGGTCAGCTATAGAGCATTCCACTTATTAGTGTTGAATATTATTCAGAGCCTGAAAAAGGAAGAAAATTCTGACACATGCTACAGCATAGATGAATCTTGAGGACATTAAGTGAAATTACCTAGTCACAAAAAGATAAATACTGCATGATTCCATTTACATGAGGTACCTAGAGTAGTCAAATTCATAGAGACAGAAAATAGAATGGTGGTTGCCAGGGGCTGGTGGGAAGAGTAGGGAATTATTTTTTAATGAGTACTGAGTTTTTGTTTTGCAGGAGGAAGAGTTCTGGAGATGAATGGTGGTGATGATTGCACAACAATATGAATGTACTCAGTGCCACTGAACTGTACACTAAAAAAAACCAGTTAAAATGGTAAATTTTATGTTATATGTATTTTACCACAATTTTTTTGAAAAGGGGTGTTTGCCTTGGAGGACTGTCGCTTTTCATAGCACAAGTCCTGTCCTCAAAATATTTTAGTTTAGGGAGGAATCCAATGATTCTTCTCAGGAAAAAGAAAGTATACAAAAATATTTTTAGGAATTGCTTACAAGTGGAAGTATCTTCCTTTTGGCACCACCAAGAAGCCAGTACTCTTGTGCCAAAATTATAGTTTCCTGAAGAGTAATTAATAGTCCGTCCTGTTGGGTGCCTGGGTGACTCAGATGGTTAAGCGTCTGCCTTCGGCTCAGGTCATGATCCCAGGGTCCTGGGATTGAGTCCCGCGTCGGGCTCCCTGCTCAGCAGGGAGCCTGCTTCTCCCTCTGCCTCTCTCGCTCTCTGTCTCTTATGAATAAAAAAAAAATAAAATCTTTAAAAAATAGTCTGTCCTGTTATGAGAGGAAAAGGTGGTAGTTTAGGACAGTGTGTCATGCAGAGCACAGTGTGCTCAGGAAAAATCTGGAAAGAAAAATAGACAAAAGGGGGAAATGGAGATAACAGAAGTGAAAAGCAGAAAGCAACATAAAATTGAGGAAAAAGAGAAAATGTAGCAATAGCTCTCTGCTAAAGTCTGTGAACCCCCAGCAGTAAGCATTAGCAACAAGGACTATGAAACTTTAAGACACAATAATCTGTCAGCTGAAGAGCTCAGTGGAGAAGACATTGTGGAACAAAACAGAACTCGAGAGAAAAACTGAGCATGGGTCTCAGCCACCCTTGAACTGTGAGTTTATGTAATCCTCTGTAGGAGAAAGGAAGTCTAACAACATATAGATACTCTCTCTAGAATAGTGCTTCTTCAACTTTTGTGTGCATCAGAATGTTTTGTGGGCTATTTGTTTCTGTGTGTGGCAATTTTAAAACAATCAGTAATTTTTAATGGAAACAACTTGACCTAAAATCTTTCACAGAATTTTGAGACCCATTAAAACAAAGTTTGATAAGAAAAAAATTCTGTTGGGGCGCCTGGGTGGCTCAGTCGTTAAGCGTCTGCCTTTATTTAGCTCAGATCATGATCCCAGGGTCCTGGGATTGAGCCCTGCATCAGGCTCCCTGCTCGGCGGGAAGCCTGCTTCTCCCTCACCCATTCCCCCTGCTTGTGTTCCCTCTCTTGTTGTGTCTCTCTCTGTCAAATAAATAAATAAAATCTTATTAAAAAAAGAAAAGAAAAAATTCTTTTATTCAGCCTGGTCTATTAGAAGCCTGATCAAAGCACAAAGGAACATCAGGAATCTTCTGAGTGATGGATAACTTAATTATCTTGATTGTGGTAATGGTGTCATGAGTGTTTATATATGCTACAACTTGTCAAATTATGTACTTTAAATATGTACAGTTTATTGTCTATCAACTATATCTCAAAGATAAATTTCTCTGGCTACAATGTAATTAAGTTGGAAATTAATAATAAAAAGAAAGTAAAAATCTATTAAAATATTTCTAAAAATTCATGAGTCAAAGAAAAAAATTATGATAAAATTTTTAAATTCTTTAGAATTGAACAAAGAAAACAGTATAGAGCAAACTTTATGAGATGCAGCTAAAGTGTTACTGATTATTGTCTTAAATGCTTACAAAAGAAAATGAGGACTTGATATTATAATCTAAGTTAGAAAAAATGGAAATTAATGAAATGAAAAATATACACATAAAAGGAAAGATCAGGAAGCAAGAGTTGGTTCCTTAAAATGACTAATTAGATAAACCTCTGGCAAGTTTAATCAAGGGGAGAAAAGAGGAAAAATAAAAGAATTGAAAAAGGAAACAAGATGCTGTAGATATTAAAAACATAAAAGGATATTCCACTCTGGCCAAGATGGAGTAACAGGGACCAGATTTATCATCCTTCCTAAAACAAGCAAAAAAACAGACAAAACATATGAAAAAAAAACAGTTTTCAAGACACTGGACATCAAAGAACAAAGGGCAGTGGTCCCTAAGAGACAGAAAATAAGAGACTGAACAGAGATGACAAATGACAGAAATAAGGAGAGTCCTGTGATAGCCCCAACTTACTATCTTGAGAGTTTCCAGGCCATGATGCAGGGAGGGGGAATCAAGGTGGAGCACGGCAGATTCCCTCAGTTGCTGAGTTAATTCTTCAAGAATACAGAGCTGAGAGTCCCAGGAGACCAAAGAAGCTAGGGTTTGCAGGACAGAGTATCTGACTCGAGAGAGCCTCACAGAGAACCTAGGATGTCTGCACATGCGTGTGAGGAAACCACCTGAGGCCCGAGAAAGGAACATCTGAAGGCATTTAAGGAAAGAGTGCCTGGAGCTCACAAAGGTGTAGTGCCTGTTACCACTAGCTGGTTTAGAAAAAAATCTCTTAATTCACGGGCACTGGGTGGAATACTCTGAAAGGATTATAAAGGAACATGAAAAAACTTTTGGGGTAATGGATAATGTTCACTATCTTGATTGTGGTGATGGTCTCAGGGATGTTTGCAAGTGTAAAACTTACCAAATTGAAAAAAAATTTTACACTTTTATATGTGCAGTTTGTTAATTACATCTCAAAAAAGCTGTTAAAAAACTTAAAAAATAGAATCTAGAACACAAAAGTATAGTACATATTCATAATATATCTTCAATAAATATTTATTAGTTTTTCATATAAATAACTTTATACAATAAATTTGAAAACTTATATGAAGTAGATGAATTCCTAGAGAAATGTAACTTACAAAATTGACTCAAGATAAAGGAGGAAAACTGATTATATCCTTTAAAGGAATTAAAGCAGAATTTAAGAACTGTTTCAAAAAGAATAGTGCTGGGGCACCTGGGTGGATCAGTCAGTTAAAGGACTAACTCTTGATTTCAGCTCAGGTCATGATCTCAGTGTCGTGAGATTAAGCCCCACATCAGGCTTCTGCTGGGTGTGGGGCCTGCTTGGGATCCTCTCTCTCCCTCTCCTTTTGTCCCTCCCCTGCTCTCTCTCTCTCTCTCAAAAAAAAAGTGCTGTGCCCCCCAAATTTTTATAGGGATATTTTAGCAAATACTCAAAGTGTAATAAATAAAAAGCACAATATAACGAACTAAGAATAAAGCCACATGTTCAATACTCACTATATATGTAAAACATACTAACTCAACAAGAGGAAAAAAATCCCATCTTAGTGAAAGAGTATCATAATTACCTCAATGATTGATAGATAAAGCAGAAAAAAATCAATAAGGATAATGATGACTTAAACAATAACCTCAATCCTTAGATAACTATTTTCAGGGAATAGAAATACAACTCCTCACCTCATTTTATGATGTTAAAATATCTTGATATGAGATCTGTCACAAAAAAGAAAAAATTCCAGATCAATCTCATCCATGGACATAGATACAAAAATCCTGAACGACAAAAACCACAAACCTATCAATGTACAAAAGTTAAGTTATTCGGTTTTTTGTTTGTTTGGTTTGGTTTTTTATTTTTTATTTTTTGTCAGAAATAAAAGACTGAGGTAACTTGACTCTATAAACCCCTGGAAATGAACCTCGGAAATCCCTTTCATGAAGATGGCGACTAAGGTGAAGAAGGTGCCCCTCCCAAAGGCAAAGCCAAAACAAAAGATTTGAAGGCCAAGAAAGCATGCTGAAAGGCATCTACAGTCACACAGAAAAGATCCAGATGTCACCTACATTCCGAGGGTCCAAGACACTGCGTCTCCAAAGGCAACCCAAATATCCTCGGAAGAGCATCCCCAGGAGCAACAAGTGTGATCACTATGCCATCATCAAGTCCCCCCTGACTACCCAGTCAGCTATGAAGAAAATAGAAGACAACAACACACTTGTTTTCATTGTGGATGTCAAGGCTAACAAGCACCAGATCAAACAGGCTGTGGAGAAGCTCTATGACATTGATGTGGCCAAAGTCAATATTCTGATCAGGCCTGATGGAGATAAGAAGGCATATATTTGACTGGCTCCTGACTATGATGCTTTGGATGTTGCCAACAAAACTAAAGAATATAAGAACTGAGAACACAAATGGCAAGATTTCATTCCTTTTGATGGCTGCATAATATTCCATTGTGTGTGTGTGTGTGTGTGTGTGTGTGTGTGTGTGTGTGTGTGTATAAACCACATCTTCTTTATCCATTCATCTGTCGATGGACATCTTGGCTCTTTCCATAGTTTGGCTATTGTGGACATTGAATGGAGCACTGGGTGTTATATGCAAACAATGAATCATGGAACACTACATCAAAAACTAATGATGTAATGGATGGTGATTAACATAACATAATAAAATTAAATTAAATTAAAAAAAAAGAAGTGAGAACACAAATGGAATGCAAATATATCTAAAAATACTCACCTTTTTAGTAATCTGGGAAATGTAAGATGAAATCACAATGAAACACCATTGAACATCTACGATATTCATAAACATGTGGCTTATGTCTGTGAGCAATATTGAACTCTGGAATTAGACTGACCCACTCAGGCATGGACCACCCCTGGTGGCCTACATGTAACACAGTGGCTTGGAGATATGTGTGCTTCCTGTGGCCAGCTAGCCCCTAAGAAGAAGAAAGGAGGAAGATTGGGGTTTTGATTGCCCAGTTTCTGCTCCTAAGTTCGTGATTGCGTAGGTCACTTCTCTTTCCTAGAGTAGAGTATGGGGATAGAGAAGAGTCAGGAGGATTATGTTAATTGACCCCCCTTCAACTAGAAGAAAACTCCAGGAGAGGTAATAAATGCTACTTACTAAAGATAGCCATGTTATAGTTAAGGCAAAACAAGTTACCCTTGGGGTGCCTGGGTGGCTTGGTCGGTTAAGTGGCTGCCTCTGGCTCAGGTCATGATCCCAGAGTCCTGGGATCAAGCCCTGCATCCGGCTCTCTGCTCAGCGGGGAGCCTTCCTCTCCCTTTCCTTCTGCCTGCCGTTCTGCCTGCTTGTGCTCTCTCTGTCTCTGTCAAATAAATAAATAAAATCTTTAAAAAACAAACAAACAAAAAAAACAAGTTACCCCCACAATGATATAGTTATTTTTTACAGGGATGGGTAGCCAGCATGTAGAGTAATTTTACGGCAACAGTTGATTACTTGAGGTTTATCAGCACCATAACCAAGTACCATCAAGTTCAACAGAATAAAGAGACAGCAGAATTTAAAGAAACAGTATATATTCACTTGTACTTTTAGAGAACCATTCTAAATATATAATTTGGCAGTTACTTTTAATAATCTTTAAATTAAAAAATCTTACTAGGGGAATAATTATCACAATGCATGTGGTACAAAATTCAAAGTGTATAAAGTGTGTACAGTGAAGTCTTTCCCCTGCCCTGGCAATTATTCTTAAGAGTTGTTTTTCTAATTATATATCATCAGAGATGTGTTTTATTTCGTTTGTTCTTTCCTCTTGATTTGATGAACACAAAGTCCTCAATTTACAAATGAACTTTTGGAGCATAATTTGCTTTCAAAGCTTTTAGAATTCAGACTACGTAGTAAATTTCTGTTTCTAGTTTCTTTAAGGAGGCTCGCTAGCTTTTAATTACACCTCAAATGTAGAACATGAAATACTGTAATGCCTAATGCATTTAATAACATGGTTTCTGTATGAAATTGTGTTCCAAGTTGTAACTGGGACTTACTCCAAAGTCCCAGCAGAGACCATCCCTTTTCTCTCCCAATCCTTATACTAGAACTTTCAAGCTAATTCTCTGGGAAGTGGGAGGCAAAAACTATACCTATGGTGGTAGACAGGGTAGTAATGGAACTTCTGGGAGAGTAACAATGTACACCATGGGAACCACCTGCCAAATGAAGATTGGTAATTGGACCACAGTGTCACTGATAGCACCGCAGGAAGAGGAGACAAAGCACTCCTGAGTCCCACAAGCTGTAATTTGCTTCTGGAGTATAAGGTCAGAAGTAGCAATAACTGTCAGGCATATAAGTAACTTTAACTTACAGAGACAATGGAAAATACTGACAATCTGTTAATCATCTACAAATGGTTCCTTTCCTACCTCTTAATTTTAATGGATACAACTTGAAAAAGAAGTATTTTTCATAGTCATTTTTTTTTTTTTACTTTACTTCAAAGTATGAATATTTCTTTTATAGTATGTTTCAAAACCAACTCCACCATCAGGATGTAAGACAATTGTTTTGGTTAGGAAATCCAGAGTAGACATATTTACAGTCTCTTACTCCAGAAATTGAGATAGAACTGTCAAGTAATTAAGCCAAACATTTTCTTTTCTCACTCACTCAGTGTATTGGCCAGATACATTAGGGCAAGGAATATGCTTGGAGAGCAGTCACATAGTCTGGTGGAATGAAGCAGACATGGAAATGAGCAAGGTTTGCAGAGTGATACAAAGAAGGAAGTAGCAAATGATACAAAGAAGGAAGTAGCAACTTCTATCTGGAGCTGGGAGCAGAGGCTGGAAAGAGGAGGGCACTCAAGAGACTTCAGTGAGTGTGACACTTGAAACCACCTTCTATCTCCTGCAAAGAACATGTCATGCACAGAGCAAAGGGACAGAGCTTTGCCAGGGAACTACATTTAGGTGGGGCTTCACCGGCATAAGGGATGTATGATGGAATGTGGCATGAGGTGAGTTAGGTGGCTCCAGACCATCCAGATATATATGCTAATGCCTTTATCTTGTCCATCACACTCCTCTGGAAATCTTTAAAAAACACACACACATTGTTAGTTATTTTTACTCCTATATATACTAACATATATTTAAAAAGCTTTATAAACTTATTAATAAATCGAACAGAGGTTATAAGATAAAAAGTCAAAAGTTGCTCTCCACATGCATACCTAAACTGAGCCCTGCTCACTTGTGGAATATTTTTTTCATTGGTAGAATATATTATAAGATCTTAGCAATACCAAGATACATAAGTATCAACTATTTCTTTAAAATTTATTTGAGATTTGGAAAATCAGAAACAGATCTGTCTTGTATCTTCAGGAATCTGGTAATTTTTTTCTATATACATATAATACATACAAGTAATTTATCAATTATGGAAGGTGGTGTTTTAAAAATCTTATTTTACAGAATTTTTCAAACCCATACAGAAGTGGAGATAATAATATAGTTAACTTCTAAATTCTAATCATCCAGCTACAATGACTAGTAATATTTTCCTTTCTTTTTTTAAAAAAGATTTTATTTATTTGACAGAAAGATAGAGAGAGAGCACAAGTAAGCAGAGCGGCAGGCAGAGGGAGAAGCAGACTCCCCGCTGAGCAGGGAGCCCTTCATGGGGCTCCATCCCAAGACCCTGGGATCATGACCTGAAGGCAGATGCTTAACTGACTGAGCCACCCAGGCACTCCTTCCTTTCTTTCTTTCTTTCTTTTTTTTTTTAAGATTTTATTTATTTATTTGACAGAGAGACAGCGAGAGAGGGAACACAAGCAGGGGCAGAGGGAGAGTGAGAAGCAGGCTCTCCACCGAGCAGGGAGCCCAATGTGGGGCTCGATCCCAGGACCCTGGGACCATGACCTGAGCCGAAGGCAGATGCTTAACGACTGAGCCACCCAGGCGCCCTCCCCTTCCTTTCTTAATTCTACACTCTACACCTCCCTTTTTTTGCTGGAGTTTTAAACACTGATTTCAATTTATATCTTCAATTTACATCTTTCACAGATAAATAATAAGTACTAATAAGTACTTCAACTTATATCTTTCACAGATAAATATTTTAAATACATTTACAATACCACTGTCATACACAGCAAAATTAACACACTATTTATTCTGTGTGCATTATTCTTACCACTAACTCAAAAATGTCTTTTACCTTGATTTATTTGGATTAGGATCGAAATAAGATCTACATATTGCATTGATTTGAGACACAAATTGTATCATTTATTAATTTTCTATCTTCACTTACATCTATTTCTGGATTTGCTTCTCATTTCCATGGTCTTTCTGTCTAATCATGTACCAATACAACATTGTTTCAATTATGCAGATTTATAATATGTTTTTATACTTAGTAGTACTTTTTCCACCCTCAATTCTTTTTTTTTTAAGATTTTTTATTTATTCATTTGAGACACAGAGATACAGAGAGAGAGAGAGAGAAAGCATGAGCAGGGAGAGAGGCAGAGGGAGAGGGAGAAGCAGGCTCCCCGCTGAGCCAGGAGCCCAACGTGGGGCTCGATCCCAGGACCCTGGGATCATGACCTGAGCCCTCAATTCTTTTCTTGGGGCTTTTCTGGCTATTCTTTTTACTTGTACTTTCAGATAAATTTTGTAATCAACTCATCTAGATTCAGAAAAAAATCTGATGGTAATTTTATTAAATTTATAAATTAACTTAGGGAAAATATACATATTTATGATGTAAGTCTTCCTGTCCATGAATATAATGTATCTTTTTGTTTTTTCAAATCTATTTTTTTGTCATCAGGAGTGTTTCATCATTTTTCTTATATAGATTTCACCTATTTCTTATTAAATTTATGCCCCAGTATTATATATTATAAATAGGGTTGCTCTTCCATTATTTCTTCTATCTGCTTATTGTTTGTTTATATGAAGTTATTGACTTATTTATATTAATTTTATATGCTACTTCTTTATTAAATTCTCTTATAATTTCTATTAATTTTTCCATTTGTTTTTTGTTTTCCAGATATATAATCAAGTTACCTGCAAAAAGAGCTAGTTTTTTTTTGTCTTCCTTCCAATTCTTGTGCGATTAAATGTGTTCTCTTATCTAATTGCATTGGCTAATACCTCTCTTTCCAATGACAAATAGTAATGGACATGGTAATCATCTTTGTCTTCTTTCTACTTTTAGTAATGTTTTCCCATTAAGTAAGATGCTGGCTAATGGGCTGAAGTATCTCTCAATTCCTAGTTAATTAAATATTTTTAATATGAATGAATGTTAAATTTTATTAAATGCTTTTTTGGCATTTATGAAGGCAATAATCTGATTTTTCAGATTAATATTAATATGATGAGTCATATTAACTGATGTCCTATTATGGAAAAACTCTTGTATCCTTGGAAATGCACTTTGTAAACATATATTATTTTTAAATATACTGTTGGTTCTCTGTGCTAAGATTTAAGATTTTTTTTTACATTTCATAAATGGGATTGGTTTTCTTTCTTCTCCTGTGCTCTGGACTGGATTAAATAGCATTGGGATGATCTCATCTTCTATGGTTTGATAGAATTCCCCTGTGAATCTTTTTTTTTTTTTTTTAAATATCAGATTCTTCAGCTCTACCTTAGTTCTACAGAGTGTGGGATTCAGAGTGTGGGCCCTCTTCCCGTACACCTACTGCCAGTGATACTCACCCATGGATTTTGCATTTTGGAACCACCATAGGATATGGAGATGATGAATCTTCCAAGAATTGAGTATAATATTAATACCAAACCTGACAAAGATCATACAAAAAGAAAATTATAGACCAATCTCATTTATTCTGTGAATATACTAAAAATCACTGAATTATATACTTTAAATAGATGAATTTTATGTTATATGAATTATATCTCAGTAAAGCTTTTTTTTTCTTTTTAAGAAAAAAGATTACTATAGCATGATTCCTAGATATCTCACTTAGGGGACTGAACAAATGATGGTGCCACTTACTAATAGTAGGAGTAGAGAAAGATGAATAGGTTTGGAAGGAAAGCTACTGAATTCAGTTTCAGACAGGCTGTAAACTGTAATTGAAGCTATGGAAGGGGATAAAGTTACAGAAGATGGAGACAAACCCATAAAGTAGAATCAAGGGCATATTCACTTTCCTGCATATAATCCTGAAATTCTACATGGAAATAAATTGAGTTTCCAAGTTTTTTAATGCTAGCTGAAATGTCCCTTTGCTTTCCATTTTATTGTTAAAAGATACATGATTAGTTTATCCCAACCAATATCCAATGGAATGGTAATTTGAATTCAATATAATGGTCATTACCAGATACTAAGAGAGTAACAAAGTTTATTTTTAAAACCTTTATCTGGAAATTAGTGTTAAAAGAGTCACCTTCTGACATCAGTGAGAGAAAAAAAACATCTCCTCTATGACTGTCTTCCCTCTGAGGGCTTATGGAAGTTTGACCTATTTGTAGGAGAATGGATGTGATTGAATAAGGTGTCCATTAATTAAGATGAATGAGTTTAAAATTAAGTCAAGTTAAAACTTCAACCTCACAATAAGTCTGGCAAACAATGGAGGATAGTTTGTTTCATGGAGATGAAGGTTTTGTTGTTTTTGTTGGTTAAGGCTTCAAATTGACTTCTGACAAGGAGGCTGCAAGAAGATTCTCTAGCAAATTGGCATCCTGGGGAGAGCCAGGTACTCTGAAAATTTCTAATTAGGAGAAGTTAAAAGTTATATAAGCCCAGCTGCCAAATTGACTGCCTAACCTTAAAAGCCAAACAGATTTACCTTTCTTTCTTTCCTTCTTCCTCCTCCTTATCAGAGACTTTGTCTGGAAATAAATCTCAAATTGCAAACAGAAAGTTCTGTGATAAATCAGGTCTAAGAACTAGAAGGGAGCTTGTTATGGTTTAACAGATGCTGTGACTCATGCAAGACTTTATATCTAAGCACTCATACTCACAAGTAGTCCTGAATTTGGCTTCAGTGTCAACTAATCCAGAGAGGACAAAAACATGCAGTATGCTATATTGTGTCCACAGAACTTCTGTCACTTAAGCATATTTACATTTCTGAAAGCAGGATAATTTCAGTTTGGAGTCACAGATCCTACTGCCTATAGAAAACTCTAATCAGGATCACCACCATGGATACTGCCCAATTTTATTTTTATTTTTATTTTTTATTTTTTTAAGATTTTATTTATTTATTTGAGAGAGAGAATGAGATAGAGACAGAGAGAGCATGAGAGGGGGGAGCGTCAGAGGGAGAAGCAGACTTCCTGCTGAGCAGGGAGCCCGATGTGGGACTCGATCCCGGGACTCCAGGATCATGACCTGAGCTGAAGGCAGTCGCTTAACCAACTGAGCCACCCAGGCGCCCTGCCCAATTTTAGAAATGATGTTATTCCTGGAAAAAATGTGCCTATAATCATCGTTTAATAAAAGTTATTTCAGCAGTTGTGGTTCAGAAAATATTTCTAACCCAATTTTCACCTGTCTTTACCAGCCTGGAGATCATACTATAGCTATTCATAAATTACAGTGGATCCAAATTCTATCCTTTTTAAACAGGAGTTATTTTTTTTCCAAAATGATCATGGTTATTTCTAGGAGTCCCCAAACAAGTGCCTTCCCCATATTCACAAACAAATCTTTCAGCTTTCATCACTATATGGTACCATTAATTAATTCATTTATTCAGTTAATATGTACTGAGTGCTTTCTGTGTGAGGGGATTTGGCAGAGTCTTACAGATATCTCAGTCCTGGCCCTCTTGGGGCATTCATAGCTTTTTTTCCTGGAAAGCTCCAGTTATCATTTGTTAACACGCATTGCCGGCAAGCAGCTGGATGAAATTTTTATCACCGTCTCTGCTGAGGAAGTCCCCCGTGAAACACTTGAACAAGAATACACCGAGAATGCTATATTTCAATGTTCCTGAAGTCTCCAATCTTATGTGCTGGAACAATGCTGGATTTCATGTGGAGGTGGAGAAAATAACCCTCCTCAATTCTGTGCTCCTCTTTGACGTCTGGATTCCAAATCGGGGCTGCTTCTTCATGAAAAAAATTTTTCTGTAGCTCTTGGGGCTCAAAACCAGTCCTAGAGGCTCAGCATCATGTTTTCATCTTCATCATCCCTCTTGCTTGCCCCAAACCCCATTACTGAACTATGGCACCCAGGCACATCAATGAGAGCAAGTATTTTCCAGGTTTTGGTGGTTGTGCTTATGTTAGGAGTGTCTGGACCTCAGCTTAAATGGCCTGTTGCATTATGTAGCATAATTCAAATGCTGGGTCAGGAATCTAGCATATAAAATGTAACCACTTAAAGATTTTGCCCAGAGCTACAGCAAAAAAGTACATGGCTTTTTTCAGTGAACAACTCATCTAGAGCTAGGTGTGTTACTAGGTTGAGAGTGGCAACCAATTCTTGTAGGAATTGACAAGAGTTACCTCTAGAAGATCCAAAGCAAAGTGGGAAATGTGGTTCAGGAAAAGGATTCAGTCCTGAAATACTGAGAAATTATGTTGTCAGGGAGAATGCATGACAACCTCTAAAGGCAAAAAAAAAAAAAAAAAAAAGTAAAATAAAACAAAACCAACCAACCAACTGACAAAAAACAGACACTAGACCAATCAAAACTGTTACTGAGGGGTCAGCCCTGGGAATACTAAGAATAAATTAAAATTCAATCAATACCAAGTCTGACCTGTTTTGTGGGTGAGTATCTACTGTCACCTTGCATGTTTTAAGAATGGTCTTATTCAAAAGTTTCTAAATTACTCTAAAAAAGAATCCAAAATGGGGCTATGATGTAGCATGTATAACACCTGACACAAGATATTATTTATTACTGGAGTGTGGATCAGGTAACTCAGATTTTGAAATTTCTGGTATTTTGCTTGGTGTTGTTCCTTCCACCATTTAAATACCTCAAAAGGGAATGTTTGTCTTTGCTGAACAGAGCAAAGAGATTCAGTGCCTCTGTCCCTGTGGGTTGGCAGCTGAAATGTTTCACCTTGTTGACCTACATGAACCCTGAGGAGATGGCATGGGTATAGGAAGCCAGGAGGGTGAGAGTCAGTGTCAGCTCTAGAATTAACAGTAACCCCATTTCGAGGTATTTATCCTAAGTATGAAATTTATCCTAGGTCAGAGCTGTGGACAAATACATTTATTGATAATTCACAAGAATCAAATTTGGATTTGATGCACAAAGGAGATAAATTAAATGTCTGCACAAAGGAGATAAATTAAATAATACATGATGGTAAGTCCATGAAATAGAATAATACACAACCATTACTGTATTAAATCATAATGTATCATCTTGCATTAAAATCTTATTTCCAAAAACTATATGGTAAGGTGGGAAAATATTTATAATAATGCGTTAAGTCAAAAAAAGAATATATAAAATAGATATATAGTATAAACCCACCTTCATAGTTGCAAATGAATTTTATATATTTTTGTATGTTTTTCTTTCTGTGCACACACACATACAGTTGCATTTACATACACATACACGCAGTTATCTATTTATCTTTTCTGTTGGTCAGAGTAAGCTAATTTATGCTGCATTAACAATGTGAAAATCTCCAGAGTCCAGAGCTTTGAGACTATAATATGATATAGACTAGATATGACATAGACTAAAAATTCAGAAATAATCAGAAAAGTAATCTGAACTGGAATACACCCAAATAGAGGGAAATTCCAGTTGTGAACGAGCAAAGGAATGGAATTTAGATTTAGATGACAGGTTTTATAATTCAGTATATTATTTATAGCCATTCACTTCTAAAAGACTTATAACAGTCACTTATAATGAAATCTCATATCAGTGGAATAGTTAAAATAAAAATATTGGAGAAAGCTAGAATAGCATTTTTCAAAGTGTGTTTCACAGAATGGGACTAGGTGTCATGCGAAAATAAAGTTTTGTGTTCATATAAGCTCGAGAAATGCTTTAACAAAATGAAACAGTAATTCTTCTTTTCAGAATTTTGCACAGGCTTTGATGCTAATGATCATGGTGAATGAACAAGAGAAGTAAGGTGTATGTAAGTCTCCCTGATCAGAGCATGCTTTCTGTGATGCTGAAAATGTTCTATAATCTGCTAGCCACATTTGATCGTTGAGTCCCTAAAATGTAGCTAGTGCAGCTGAAGAACTGAAGTTTTAATTTTATTTAACAAAAATTTAAGTAACCACATGTGGCTACTGGCTACCATATTGGATATATTGGATAGCATAGAATTAGAGCATCCCAAAGGTCAAACTTCCAAATAACACACTCTAGGAAGCATTTACGTAGAGCAACCATTTTCAAACTTTTGGTCTCAGGATCTCTTGCCATTTTTTAAAAAGACTTTATTTTGGGGGCACCTGAGTGGCTTAGTCGGTTAAGCGTCCACCTTCGGCTCAGGTCATGATCCCAGCGTCCTGAGATCGAGCCCCACGTCAGGCTCCCTGCTAAACAGGCACCCTAGGATCTCTTAACCTCTTAAAAAATCAGTTGTGTAGCAGTTTTGTAGCACAAAACCAAAGAGTTTTTGTTTTGTGGGTTATATCTATCGATATTAACTATATTGGAAATTAACACTGAGAGATTTAAAAAACATTTATTCACTAAATCATTTAAAAATATCATCCGTTGGGGCTCCTGGCTGGCTCAGTCAGTGGAGCATGCAACTCTTGATCTCGGGGTTGTGAGTTTGAGCCCCACGTTAGGTGCAGAGATTACTTAAAAATAAAATCTTTAAAAACATACCATCAGTTGTTTTCCTTGAAGTGACAGGCTTACTTCATTTATTTTCAAGAAAACCACTGCCAGATACGCAAGTCTGAGTAATCACAGTCATCTCATCAGTCATATTTTCAAGTAAAAATGGTATTCCACAAAAAACCCCCAGCTGATTCAGCTAGCAGCTCAATGCAACAGTGCTCCAACCATACTTCAGCATGTGGCACAAGTGTTCCCTGCCTATTTTCATACCTTTAAGGACTGAGGTTTAATAAAACTGATAGCTTTTACTTCATCATAATTTTTTTTTTACTGCAAGTGTATGTACAGTGCCGGCCAGTACAGTTCCAGCACACTGACATTCGTGCTAAGGCAATGACAGTTTTACCTGCCTTAACACTTGCTTTTGTACCATCGGTGAAATAGGCAGGTAATCTTAGATTTATTATGGAAAAGTTTTTAACTCAGGAAGTCCTCAAGTGGGTGACTGGGATGCCAAGGGTCTGCAGACCATGTTTTGAAAAGAGCTAGTATAGAACAAGAATAAGGTGGGGGAGGGTGGGCAGGAGAAGATAAAATCCTGGAACCTGGGTCTTTAACTGAGATTGATGAGAAAACTGGTGAGTGTCCAAACTGTTTATTACACTTAGGTTAGAAGGACCCGGAGAGGTCCAAATAGAATCCATCTTTGGGAGCAGGTAGTTATAGCAAATAAAAGGAGGTACCAATCATTATATCCCCACAACTGACTATTAGTTATTCATTTAAGAATAACTGAATAGTATAAATTTGTCCACATAGGGTTCCTAGAGCTAATTCTTTTTTTTTTTTTCAGTTTTATTTTATTTTATTAACATATAATGTGTTATTTGTTTCAGGGGTACAGGTCTGTGATTTGCCAGTCTTACACAATTCACAGCGCTCACCATAGTACCTACCCTCCCCAGTGTCCATCACTCAGCCACCCTATCCCTTCCACCCCCCTCCCCTCCAGCAACCCTCAGTTTGTTTCCTGAGATTAAGAGTCTCTTACGGTTTGTCTTCCTCTCTGGTTTCGTCCCGTTTCATTTTTCCCTCCCTTCCCCTATGATCCTCTGCCTTGTTTCTCAAATTCCTCATATCATTGAGATCATGTGATACTTGTCTTTCTCTGATTGACTTATTTCGCTTAGCATAATATCCTCTAGTTCCATCCATGTTGTTGCAAATGGCAAGATTTCATTTTTGATGGCTGCATAATATTCCATTGTGTGTGTGTGTGTGTGTGTGTGTGTGTGTGTGTGTGTGTGTGTGT
>NW_022589704.1:37665464-37879007 GCF_004348235.1 Phoca vitulina | reverse complement strand
TGTGTGTGTGTGTGTGTGTGTGTGTGTGTGTGTGTGTGTGTGTGTGTATATATATACCACATCTTCTTTATCCATTCATCTGTCGATGGACATCTAGGCCCTAGAGCTAATTCTTTACAGATGACATAAACTGGATAATGAAACAAGAGAAAGCTAGAACACCATATCCTGAGTATTGGTCTGCAAAGAGTGGTACTTTAATTTTGTACAGCTCAGAGCTCATTTCAAAATATGACCAAATTCTTTTCACATTCATTCCTGAGTTTCCACTTCCTGACTTCCTCCCTGGCTTATAACTCAGAGCAGGATTTCTTTTTCCTTCGAACATTAGTAGACTTAACTTCCATCAGGCATGTCTCTTTGTCTCCACACCACACGTGGTTTCTCCCTTCCCTTTCAATGAGCACTCTGGGGCTTACATTTAGGATTATTTCTCCTACCTTCCCATCCACCCTCTCCCCTCTCACTTTTGTCCAGCAGACAGTAGATCATAACATGTGATGGGAAGTGGGGACCAGCGGTAATTGATTCAGAGGCTGATTTTGCAAGCTTTTGATACCTTCCTCATTGCATGGCAAAGTTCTTGTGGTACTTAGTGATCTACAGTATTGGGACTTTTAATAAAAAAAAAAAAAAAAGCTCCCCTTGGAGAGTTATTGGTGATAGGAACTTAATTTAACAATAAAAGAAATAATTTGTGTTTTTATAGCATTTTCCCTGAAAGAATTCCAAAGAGCTAGAAATACTACCTGGTTCTCCCTACTTCCTACAGTAAACACCCTTGTCTTCTATTTTTAGGTAGAAGGGGAATTTCCAGTACCTTGCTCCAGTAAGAAGATAGAGTGAAGCTCCTGAGCCAAGTAGGGTGAGGGAAACCTCTCCCTTCCTCCCGCCAGGCCACCAACACCAGCGCCACCACTGCAGCCCCTGCAGCTTCCAGCGGAGGGGAACCCTTCGCATTCAGTGGCTGGGATAAAGCACATTCTGATTCCTAACTGCTTCCTCTGGGCTCCTGTGAGGCAGCTGACCCCTGTTCTTGGGTCCTGAAGGGTTAACAGCCTGGGTTGCTGTTTAAAAAAAGAGACAGAAAAGACAAAGAAAATGTGCAATTATGTTAATTTTCTCAAAGTGGGGGATGGAGAGTGTTCTAGAAAAAAAAAATTGCTGAAACATGATAGCAGTGCCTGATTTAGATTGATAAAAATTAGATCTTTAAAAACTACAAAAGTAATTATATGCAATAAACAATATAGGACTCCATTTTATGAAATGGCAACAAAAGCTGATCCTACAATAGAATTATCTATATTGAAAAAAAAATTAATAGATAAAAAGTGCTGAGATTAAGGAATCTGAAAAATAATTCTCACAGTTTTATGTTGTTTCCTACAACAAGTCAATAGGAGCGTAAAAGACTTATCCCAAGAGGAAAAGTAACAATGGAAGAATCGAGAAGACCAAATGTAGAAATGGAGTTTGTTGACTGAGAACATTTAATTTTCTTCAAGGTTCCTACTGAAATTGTTCTGGGAACTGGTCCCACAAAGGGCAGGTAGCTGGAAAAGTGGAAAACCAGAGAGCTTGTGTCTTACATCAGAGATAACTTTTATTGCATCATCATTTTTTTCTGCAAGTGTGTGACCGTGTAGAACACAGTGACCAAGTACAATACCAGGATACAAGCATGATTTATCCTAGGGCACCAGCAGTTTCACCCACTATGTACTGTAGACTGCCCTGCTTAGTGGGGGAGGAAGTATGAAGAAGGATGATGCATAATGTGTTCCAGTGCCTTTAATTTTTTTAAAGATTTTATTTATTTATTTGAGAGAGAGCACGAGGAGGGAGGGAGGGGCAGAGGGAGAGAGAGAGAAGCAGACTCCCCGCCGAGCAAGGAGCCCAAATCGGGGCTCCATCCTAGGACCCTGGGATCATGACCTGAGCCGAAGGCAGACGATTAAATGACTGAGCCACCCAGGCGCCCTTCCAGTGTCTTTAAATAGCTGCACCTGCCCAAACAAAAGACCCATTCTGACGAATTTCCCCTTCTCAGATCTCTGAACGTATTTCATTCATTTGGCACCTTGAACCTGGACATCATCCTTTCGGCTGTCCTGGCCACTGATATCACAGCCTGTGTTACTCTTAAGCCTCTGTTTTGCCTTTCTCTTGGCATCACATAAACAGCTATTGTCCTGACCACCGCCACATTTTCCTCACTTTGATTTGGCCTTCCATCCAGCAGGCCCCTTTGCTTATGTTCCAACCCGTGGGCACTCCTCTCAGCTGTTGGCCTGGCCTCAAGGACCTCTAGTGTTTGAGCATAAGCAAAGTGACACCATCTGGAAATGTTGATTAATGCTAATTTGGAAAACTGGGACGTTTTATTGGAAGGGGCCAAACACGGCATGCTCCTACACACTCATACATTCACTTATTAAGTCATGCAGGCACTGTCTGAGGTATTGGAGAAATAGACATGAAGTAGAAAAGGAGGCAACAGATCTGTGTGTAACCTAAGTAAATCCCAGGGCTCTATGAGGCCTATCTCTGTGTGGGAAACACAGTCTAATTTCCGAGAAGTAATGAAACATATATTTCATATTTATTTATGTTTCTCAAAGAATACTAAAGGAGTCCCAATTCAGTTCCCCATATTTAGAGATTTTGATTACCCAGAGGCTCTCATATGCTAATCCTCCCAAACCCTTTCCATGCCTATTTTTAAACCACCTAGAAAAGATCCAGAATTAGGCCAACCCAAACTGTCCTTTGGCATGTGACAGGGAGGAGATGGGGACTGAGGAGCATAGACACAAGAATATTTCATTTTCATCACACATATAATCAAATAATTACAACGGTAAGTGATATAATCACCGTAGCTACTGGCATATGTATGGTGCCTTGGAAACACAGAGGAGGAAACAATTATTTCTGCCTTTTTTTTAGGTAGAACTTTAGGAAACACTTGAGAAGTGACATTTGACCTAGGTTTGGAGAGTTGAGTTCAACAGACACAAAAGGGGAAGTGTGTTCTAGGTAGGAGGACTGACACATATAAAGGCAGCAATATATGTGAGGAGGAGGACGTCAGTCCTTTCTAAAATGTCTATAGTTTAGGGTGGGTGAGTGGTACAAGTCATGGGAAATGAAGATGAAGAGATGGGCAGGTTTTTCAGGTCAAAGAGCTTAACTTTTAAAGCATACAGGTTTTGGCAGCAATTTTGAAAAAAGATTGAAGTAGGGCAAGACTGCAGGCAAGGAGATTATTAGGATGCTATTGCAGTAACCTAGGTATCCTACGATGAGGGTCTGGGGATAGGGGAAAAGGAGTAGGGGATAAGGAAATGAGGTCATTGATCCAAAAGACATTTAAAAGGCACCAAAGGAGGGGTGCCTGGGTGGCTCAGTTGGTTAAGCGTCTGACTCAATCTCTCCTCAGGTCTTGATCTCAGTGTTGTGAGTTCAAGCCTATGTTAGGCTCCACACTGGTCATGGAGCCAACTTAAAAAGAAGGAAAGAAAAAGTCACAGAAGAAACAGGACTTCATAACCCATTGGATGATCACAGCAAAGGAGAGGGAGGAGTCTAGGATGTCTGTCTGGTTTTTCAGCCTGGGGACACAGGATGAATTTTGATGCTATTGAATATAATAGCTACCATAGGTTGTTCAAGGGAGAGAGGAAATATGTTTCGAGTATCGATGAAACAACAAGCTGGTAGAGATAGCTGTATACGTAGTGTTTGAAAGAGCTCTGAGCTATGGAGCACATTGGCCCACTGACATTTCTTTAACACCATCCCCTAATTATGAGTGACAACTTTAATTTCGAAAGTCTCCAGTAAAGGAACTTTACAATCAATACTTGTATCAACCACTTCTATTTTTATTTATTTATTTATTTATTTTTTAAAGATTTTATTTATTTATTTGAGAGAGAGAATGAGAGAGAGAGCACATGAGAGGGGGGAGGGTCAGAGGGAGAAGCAGACTCCCCGCTGAGCAGGGAGCCCGATGCGGGACTCGATCCCGGGACTCCAGGATCATGACCTGAGCCGAAGGCAGTCGCTCAACCAACTGAGCCACCCAGGCGCCCTCAACCACTTCTATATTAACTCGACATTTTCTCCAGTAATTTTTCATGATCCTGAATTTGTCATGCTGCAGTTAAATCCCATTTATTTTCTTGCTGAGAAGAGGAAGAGCACATCTTAATCTCTTCTGGAAGAAATTCTTCTGGTGGGAGGACTAACAGTGCAGGCAGCCTCCAACCATGTTTATTTCCTGCATGTGCAAATGCCTAGTTCTCCCCTTCGGATGCTGCAGGCAGTTGGCAGATACTCTGTTGACTAACAGATCTAGTCTAAGAACAAAAAATTGTTAGAGCTGGAAGGATATGAGAAATTATTGACTCAAATCTCCATATTTTACTGTTCAAGGAAACTTTAAGCTATTTAAGTTCAGTTCCTTTTACTCTTTCAAAAAGGATGTGTTCTTCAATTCTTAATATATCTGTGGTTTTTTACTGGAGCATCACCAAGTTTTCCTCATTCCTCTCTAACTATGGAGCTTGGAACTAGTTCTAATGAACAGTATTAACCTACAAACTAAATAGAAGGACTGATTTACCTCCCAGTTCCTGTTTATGCATTCCAGCCTCTTTTCTTTTTAAAAACTTTATTGCAAAAATAATAAACATAAACACGAACATAAATTCAGATAAAAGTTGCCCACAATTCTGTCACATAATTAAATCACTGTTTTAATTTGTCTATGTTACATTCTAGTCTTTATTCATAAACATATTAAATTTTTATCTATTTTTGTGATATAAAACAATTTTATATTCTACATTTTATATTTTCACTTAACATTATGCCAGGCACATTTTCCCATTTAACTACAATTTCACCACTCCCTTACACCCTCCTCCTATAAAATTATAGGGTAAGTCCTGTCATATCTTTATCCATGATCATGCAGCAAATAGATGTCTATAAGCATAAATATGGATTTTTCATTGATGTTTGGGATTGTAACTATAAACATTTCACTGAAACTTGTCTTTTTCAACCATACTTAATACTTCTTTTTTTTTTTTAATATTTTATTTATTTATTTGACAGCGAAAGAGACAGTGAGAGAGGGGACACAAGCAGGGGGAGTGGGAGAGGGAGAAGCAGGCTTCCCGCTGAGCAGGGAGCCCGATGCGGGGCTCGATCCCAGGACCCTGGGATCATGACCTGAGCTGAAGGCAGACGCTTAACCGACTGAGCCACCCAGGCGCCCCACACTTAATACTTCTTAACCACATTTATTATTTTTAAGAGCTTCATATCATTCCATAGTAGGGATATAACAGAATGATATTCAAATTGTCTCCAGTTTTTTCTTTCCCACTAACAAAAAAATGCAATAAACAGGGGTGCCTGTCTGGCTCAGCTGGTAGGACATGGGACTCTTGATCTTGGGGTTGTTAGTTTGAGCCCTACATTGGGTGTAGAGATTAGTTAAAAATAAAATCTTTTAAAAAATGCAATAAACATTTTGGCATTTATGTCACTGCTTTTCTGAAGGACTAATATTCAACTTGTAGTTGCCAGGACAGTATACTGGCCAGCAGTAATATCCTTAGACCTGTGCCCCATACCGGAAGGCAATTGCTCTGGTCCTCCTTCAGTTGTGTTCCTCCCCATGCGGCAAGGAGTTTGTGGGCCAAAGGGGATGTGCCCAGTTGCAATCTATGACCTTTTTTTTTTTTTAAAGATTTTATTTATTTATTTGACAGAGAGAGATAGTGAGAGCAGGAACACAAGCAGGGGGAGTGGGAGAGGGAGAAGCAGGCTTCCCACCAAGCAGGGAGCCCGATGCAGGGCTCGATCCCAGGACCCTGGGATCATGACCTGAGCCAAAGGCACACGCTTAACGACTGAGCCACCCAGGCGCCCAATCTATGACCTTCTATTAGACTATTTTGATATCCAAGATGCTGAAATTCCCTACTCAAAAGTCTTGATCCTAATAACAGGGCTACATGGGTCATTTTCTTTGGTCCATCCTCTTGAGGGTAACTTATGCCACCATTGCAAACACCCAGAGGCCTGAGGGGTAGCCAAGGGGCTGAGGGTATAAACAGAGCTTGGTCATGTAGGCTAGGGTGTCCATATGTGTATTCAAGACTCCTCTCAGTAAGAATCATGCTGCAGGTAGGAAGAAACTGTGGTGAGTCATGAGCCACAGACTGAAGATGGGAGGCCACCTTCCCTGTGCTACCATGGTCTGACAGAACTCCAAGGACGGCAATAATTTTACATCTGAACCAGTTCTTCTAGATTGTCATGAAGGCATATTTGTCAAAGTATGGTGATAAAACATATTTTATTTACTGGTTTTTTAGCTTGATTTTTTTTTCACTTTTAAGTATTTAAACATCTGGTATAAAAGCCTCCATTTATACTCTTGCCCAGGACCTGAGAATGTTAGAGGCAGGCCTATTTGTTGGCGTCTATTTTGATTAGTGTCTGTTCTGACCGGTAGGTATCTGTGCCATATTGGTTGTTAAATATTTTAAATATCACCCTTGCTTAACTGTAATTTTATCTCTGTAGCATTGATTCCACAAAGTAGGATTTCTTGGTGAAAGGGTATGTGTAATTCTAATTTTAGTGGATATTATCATGTGCCATATTTCATCATTCACATTTAATGTCCCAAAAGTTGGGATGCATCTTATAATCAAAGAGAAAAAAGTATTGTATTATTGTTTAACTGGCAGTTTTTTTTCTTCATTTGAGAAAATAATGGTACATCTTTGCTATAGACTGAATGTTTGTGTCTGTCCAAAATTCATATGTTGCAACCTAATCCCCAATGTGATGGTATTAGGAAGTAGGGCCTTTGGGAGGTGATTAGGTCATGTGGTGGAGCCCTCCTGAATGGGACTTGTAAAAGAGGCCCCAGAGAGCTCTCCCACCCCTCCACCATGTGAGGATACAAAGAGAAGATGACTGTCTATGAAACAGGAAACAGGCTCTTACCAGACACCTAATCTATGGCAACTTATCTTGGAATTCCCAGCTCCAAAACTGAGAAACAAACGTTTGCTGTTCAAGCCTCCCAGTCTATGCTATTTTTGTTATAGCAGCCTAAATGGACAAGACAATCTTAAAATTGCCATCTTAGATTTGATGAAATACAGTATTGTCCTATTGTAGCATTTCCCATACCTACTATCACTGAAGGGGAGTTCCTGTTTGTTGGCCAGCACTATGTGGTATCACTCTTTTTTAAAAAAATTATTGTCAATCTTCTGAGTAAAAAATAATATACCACTTGCTTTAATTTGGATTTCTCTTATTACTAGTGATGCTGAGATTTAAAAAGATATACTTACTAAATATTTGACTTCTCTTTTTGTAAATTATTGATTTATATTATTTCCCTATTTTTAAATTGTTTTCTGTGTTTTTATTATTAATTTATAAAAGTTCTTATTATATTATATTGAACTTTTATCTGTCCATTCTATTGTAAACAGAAATTGCACAGGTGAGAAATGAGATGCAAGGAAATGGTTGGCGATTCACCCCAAGATTTCCTACAGTGTAGGGTTGGCCTTGATGCCCAAGCCAGTCCTTCTTTGACATCTTCCCTCCTGGCTTCCCTGATAAAATCCCAGGAATTCTACATGTACTGTGGGGGATGTGATCTAGGAAACCCCAGTGACTAATGAAACCAGAGGCCTTGGTTCCCTACATCCCCTGACCCCTGCCAAGGTTAGACAGGGAGAAACAGAATCCAACAATATATAAAAGGGATTATATACCATTACTAAGTGAGATTTATCTCACGTATCCAAGTTGATGCAACATAACAAAAAATTAATGTAATATATCATATTAATAGAATAAAGGACAAAGGACAAAATCACATGATCAGTCATCTCAAAAGATGAGGAAAAGCATTTGGCAAAATCCAACCCCATTTCATAATTTAAAAAACTCAACAAACTGGAAATAGAAGGAAACTTCCTCAAACTGATAAGGGGCATCTGTGAAAAACCCACAACTAACATATAATTAATAATGAAGACTGGATTCTTTTCCTCTAAGATCAGGATGTTTACTCTCACCATGTCTATTCAACATTATACTGGAGCTTCTACCAGGATAATTAGGCAAGAAAAAGTAATAAAAAGTGTCCAGATAGAAAAGGAGGAAGTGAAACAATCTCCATTTTCAGATGACATGATGTTATATATAGAAAATCCTAAGGAATCCATTAAAAAACAATTAGAACTGATAGAGTTCAGCAAGTTTGCAGGATACAAGATCAATTTTTAGAAATCAACTGTATTTCTATACATTAGCAATGAAAAATCTGAAAATGAAATTAAGAAAATAATTCCCTTAACAGTAGCATCAAAAGGAATAAAATACTTAGGAATAAATTTAACAAAAGAATTGTAAAACCTGCACAGTGAAAACTACCAAACACAGCCAAAAGAAAGACCTAAATAAATGGAAAGACATTCCATGTTCATGGACCAGAAAACTTAACATAGTAAATTTGGCAATACTCTTCAAAATGACTTAAAGATTCTAAATGTAAGAGCTATACCTATAAAACTTTTTTAAGATTTATATATATATTTGAGAGAAAGAGAGACAGCATGAGTGGGAAGGGCAGAGGGAGAGAGAGAGAGAATCTCAAGCAGACTCCACGCTGAGTGCGGAGCCTGTCTTGGGGTTCCATCTCACGACCATGAGATCATGATCTGAGCTAAAACCAAGAGTCAAACACTCAATGGACTGTGCCACCCAGGCACCTCTATATCTATAAAACTCCTAAAAGAAAACATAAGAGTAAATCTTTATAACTTTGAATTAAACAGTGGGTTTTTTTAAAGATATGACACCAAAAGCACAACTTTGGTGTCTCAAAGGACACTATCAAGAAAGTAAAAAAACTACCAATAGAATGACAGAAAAAAATATTTGCAAATCCTATATCTGACAAGGGACTTGTATCCAGGATATGTAAAGAATTTTTACAACTCAACAATAAAAAATAAATAACTCAACTTTAAAATGGGCAAAGGATTGAATAGACATTTCTCCAAAGAAGATTTACAAATAACCAATAAGCACAAGGAATAATGCTCGACATTATTAGTAATGAACCAGAAATGCAAATCAAAACCACAATGAGATACCACTTCACATCCACTAGGATGGCCATAATAAAAATAAATGGGGAATAAGAAGTGTTGGCAAGTATTTGGAGAAATTGAAACTCATATATTGCTGATTGGAACGTTTGGCAGTTGCTGTGAAACATTTTGGCAGTTCCTCAAAATATAAATCTAGAGTTACCCAGCAATTTCAGCAATTCCACTTCTAGGTAAATACGTAAGAAAACTGAAACACAAGTTCATACAAAAATCTGTACACAAATGTTCATAGCAGCATTATTCATAATAGCTCAAAAGTAGAAACAACTTAAAAGTCATCAACTGATGAATGGATAAACAAAATGTGGTATATCCATACAATCAAATAAATTTATTTGGCTATTAAAAGGAATGAAGTAATGATACGTGCAAAAACATGGATAAACCTTGAAAACTTCATACTAAGAAGCCAGTCACAAAGACCATATATTGTATTATTTCATTTATACAGAACATCCAGAATAGACAAATTCATAAAGACAGGAAGTAGATAAGTGGTTGCAAGGGAAAGGGAGAAGGGGGGAAATGGGGAATGACTGTTAATGGATATGGGGTTTCTTTTTTGGGTGGTGCAAATTTACAGAAATTAGTGGTGCTGGTTACATAACTTTTTTTGTTGTTTGTTTGTTAGGTAGAAAGGTTTGTTTCTTTATTTTTTTATTCTATTTTTTAAAATTTACATTCAATTAGCCAACATATAGTACATCATTAGTTTTTGATATAATGTTCAATGATTCATTAGTTGCATATAACACCCAGTGCTCATCACCACACGTGCCCTCCTTAATACCCATCACCCAGTTAACCTATCTCCCCACCCCCTTCCCTTCTGTAACCTTCAGTTTGTTTCCCGGAGTCCAGAGTCTCTCATGGTTTGTCTCCCTCTCTGATTTCCTGTTCAGTTTTCTCTCCCTGCCACTATGGTCATCTGTGCTATTGCTTATGTCCCACATTTGAGTGAAACCATATGATAATTGTCTTTCTCTGATTGAGTTATTTTACTTAGCATAATACCCTCCAGTTCCATCCATGTTGAAGTAAATGGGAGGTATTCATCCTTTCTGATGGCTGAGTAATATCCCATTGTACATATGAACCACATCTTCTTTATCCATTCTTTTTGAAATCACTAAAAACTGTTGAATTTTATACTTTAGAAGGGTAGATTTTATGGTATATCAATTAAATTTCAATAAAGCTGCTATTGAAAAAAAAAAAAGTAGCTGCTGGTTTTGGACCATGGACCATAGTTTACCAACCCTCTGTTGCATACCAATATTTACTGTCGCAGAAGAAAGACCGCATAGTATTAAAAAAAAATAAAAAGGCTACCAGAAAAGAAAAATTGATATCAAGCAGTTTGTTTTCCTCCCAATATAAATAGCATGGTAAGATTATGAACTCTAGAGTCACCTGATTAGGTCTGAATCCCAGATCTGCCATTGGTTACTGTGTGTATTGGCAGGGGATAATAAATAACATCTACCTGCTAGGGATGTTGCAAGGATGAAATGGGTTGATACATGTGAAACACTCACAGCAGTGCCTGGTACATAATAAGCATTCAGTGCAGATAGGCTATTTTTATTCTTCCCTCCAATTGGAAAAATAGCTTGACTAATGCAGTAAGATGATTTGTATTTGGTGTTCTGGTCACAACCAACAGCTTAATAAGAAGGTCCTCTGTTCCCCATCCAGGTCACTATCAGATCACAAGGCTGGCAGCAAGAAAAATGAGGATGGATCATTAATATACACTAGAAAACATGTTCTTATCTCTATGAAATATTGTTAGAAAAATATGTTCTTATCTCTAAGAAATATTGTTAGCACCCTGACAGGCTCTTCTTTTTCCATATCTAAAATATACTGTGGGAAGTTAATTCGTTTTCTCAATCTAATGTCTAGTGTCAGCTGTGACATCACAAAGCAAACTCCCAGATGGTACCGACTGAACCCTTTATGAGCTTTGTTAGCACTGATGCCAAAATGAAACTGGCAGCAGCCTAATCAAAATTCACATGCTAATGGGTAGACCCTTGTGAATGAAGTTAAGCAGAAAATCAATCATTAAGTAACATTCCTCTAATAAAATTTTCATAGATTTTAAGTAATAATGAAATAGCAAGGGATAAACTCAAGACTGAAAAACAAAGTAAAATAGAAACACGGCATGGACTTAGAAATGGGGAAATCATTTCTAAAAAAAGAAATTCAAAAGGGAATTATAAACACAAATTAGTTTTCTATCTTTTTAGTTAAAAATTGAGATTTTTCAAGAAAAGTTAATATCTTAAGGCAAATTTACTTTTCACTTAAAAAGCAAGACAGAATTCCAATGATTTTAGTCTTTTGTTTTCCATGGAAGGCCCACTGGGAAGTATTCAGTTTTTCATTGTTATCATCACGAAGATGTTTGTCTGACCCACACACTCCTTTTGTTCATTCTGCAGGTCTTAACCATCTGTCACGTTTTCTGGAGAGCCTCATAAACACATGTAGGTTAAACCATATGGTCATAAAAGCTGTCACTGTATTATAATCAAGGTCTGGTTGGGGTTTTTCCTTGTTTGTTTGTTTGTTTGAACAGAAATGCACTTGATCATTCTTACTTCTTTAAAAGCTTCATCCTAATCCTGGAACCAAACTTCAGTCTGATAATAAACCAGGTCTGAGTCTGCATCTACTTAAAGTAAACTACCTGAGTAATAGATGTTTTGAAATGGCCACATTTTCCCATCAATTTTGCTCAAATACTATGTTAAACTTTGGGCCATTTGTTATGTTGGCCTCCTCAGTTTTTACTTCCTCACCTCCAATGCCTTTTCCTTCAATCATCCTCAACCACCCACTCCTTGGCTTTGTCAACATCAGAAGTGTCCCTCCTCTGAGAGCTCAACCTCAGGCACCCCAGCTTTGGCTTATCAACTTTGATGCCACAACTCAGTGGTTCTTCCATCTTGCCAAGACCTTCAGTTCAGTAACTATACCACTTTTTCACTCTCCGTCTTGTCTTTCACTCACCTCCCTCATGTCTTCAGTTCCTTCCTTACCTAGTTTAGAATCCATAATCTATATAATCTTGTCTGTTGAAAGCACCATGTAGTTCCATAGCTCCCCTTGGACTCACCTGGCAAAGCTCTATCCCTGTTTAAATCCCACTGTCTACTTACTCTATGCCTGCACCCAAACATCTGATGAAAAAGCCCACCAGGATGACTGGCATCATTTAAATTAATGGTCATAAATCTCAGATGTAGTAAGTCTTACTCAGCAACCCTCCTTTGCTGCTCTAAAATGTTCCAAAATTACTGTCCCATCGCTTCTCAAACCTTCCTCCTGCTCTCTCACAGACACTCCCTCAGCAACAACATGATAAAACATCTCCTGTCTTAAAAAACAAATACCCTCTCTGGTCTTCATAGCTTCCTTCAGCTATTGCCTTTTCTTTTCCCCCTCAGCTTCTCTGCTTTTTTTCTCTCCTCAATCCGTCCTCTGGATTGTTGCCCCCACCACTCTGATGCATCTGCTCTTGCAAAGGTCACTAATAAATTTTGTGTAGCTAAATCCAATGCCACTCTGTCATATCTTATTTGACCTCCCAGAAGCGATTAAGACAGTAGATACCACTGAAACTCCTTTTTTCACGACATTCTTTGCCAGGTTTCAGAGATACCTTGTTCTCTTACATTCCCTCCTTCCTCACTGGCCACTCCTTCTTGATAGTCTCTGCTAGGTCCTCTCCTCTTCCCAACCTCTAAATGTTGGTGTGTCCGTGATTCAGCACTCTTCTCTCTCTCTATTACTCCCAAGGCAATCTCCCATGGTCATCTATAATTTCATATGACCTCAACCCCAGCTTCTCTGCCAAACTCTAGACTGTTTACTTGACATCACACCATCAGCAAGTTCAGCCAACACTACTTTCAAGAATACCCCAAGATTGCCACATTCTCTCCATTTCTCTTGTTGCCACACCAATCCAAGCCATCATGTTTACTTGTCTATACCATTGCAGTGGGCCACTGAACAGGTCAGTAGGATTCCTCTCTTACCTCCCTACAGCAGCCAGAGTGATCTCTTAAAAATGAAATAGGGGGCACCTGGGTGGCTCAGTCGTTAAGTGTCTGCCTTCGGCTCAGGTCATGATCCCAGGGTCCTGGGATCGAGCCCCGCATCGGGCTCCCTGCTCCGCGGGAAGCCTGCTTCTCCCTCTCCCGCTCCCCCTGCTTGTGTTCCCTCTCTCGCTATGTCTCTCTGTGTCAAATAAATAAAATCTTTAAAAAAAAAAAAAATGAAATAGGACCACAGCCCTTTTTCTGCTTAAAATTTCTCTGGTGGATTTTTATCACATTCAGAATAAAATAGAAACTACTTCTTCTGGCTCATAAAATCTAATAAGATCTGGCCTCAGATTGCTCTTGATCTTATCTCCTGGCACCCTCCCCTCCCCTACACGTCTCCAGCCATACAGGCCCCATTTCTGTCCCTGGAACATGCCAAGCTCATTTCTGCCTTTGGGTGTTGGCACTGACTGTTCCCTTTCCTCTGATCTTTATATGGTTGGCAACTTCTTGTCATTAAGATCTGAGCTTAGATTTTGTAATTCTTAGCAAACGCAACTATAAGAAAGATGAGTTATTCAAGTTCTCAAACCTGCTGTGTGCTTTCAACTGAATATAAACATGGGTAAGTTTTTTGTACTCTAAGTACTGCTTCAACATTTTTACTTTTGAAGATTATAAAATTCTTCTAGAATTTAAGTTTACTTCATTAAACTGTCACTTATCTGTGTGGCGGTAGCCACAAAGGCAAAAAAATAGAATCCTAGAAATTGTGTCTACCAGTGCCCAGGAAACCACGTGAGACAATAATGCTTTGTTGCCAGATCTTGCTATGTGACTGTGGGCCAGGTGCCCCATCTTTGTGAACAGGGTCCGCCCCCCCCCCCCCCATGAGTAGACACAATCATCCCCTGGTAAGACAAGGACTGTACATCTGCATATGTGCATTTGTGTGTTTAATAACAAAAGAATGAAATCTTTGTCTCAAATCTGTGCAGTAGTTTTCCCTTTTCCACTCACCTGCGTGTGGTCTTTTCTGGAAAAACAATCAGGGATCGTTCTTGGTCATTGCTTCTGAAATTCTTTTTAAGCTTAGAGCCTGTTTATGCAATTCCTGTGAAAATAGATGTAAAAATATGGCTAGCTTCACAAATAATTAATTGATGGAAAAATGATTCAGAAACAAGAGGTGAGGAGGCAGATGAGCAGTGAGGTGGAGGCGCATGGGCATTGAGGGTGGGGTAGTCCTACGCTGGCCTTGGTGGAACATCGGGTATCCCTGGCCTAGTAGATGCTAGTACAGTAAATGCTAGTAGCAAACCCTCCCACCCACCAGTCACTGGGCCAGTTGCAAAGGCTTATGTTTCCAATCACCCCCTGGAGTGCTCGAAAATTAATGAATGGCACAGCCATTATCTTTGTTGCTTCATATTTTACAGCAAATGTATCTTTAGCATGAAATTTGCTAGAGACAATTCACTTAGCACTTTTACCCACAATATTTTTATGTTATGTTAATAGCCTTTTAGCTTAATGCCTTTGTGCCTTGCAAGCTGATTCTGGAACACATGAAGTGTGTTAAGTGAGGGATAGACGTATGGGGATCTAAACCTACTGAATGGAATTAGAGAGAAGGATCCTTTGAAAAGCAGTTCGGAGACAAAGTACCCACACCAACATTCAACAACAGAACTACTGCATTGGAGGCCATTATCCTCTTTCTGCTTGCTTGTGAGAGCACAAGTGAAATGAAGGGATCCCTACGTTTTTCTTGAATTTAGGAAGTACAGTAAACAAAAAGGTAAAGTAAACAATTTCCTTCGCAAGAAACAAGAAGTTATCCCAGGAGAATGCTATACTCTGGAAGGACACTGTGATAGATCTGGTGTGATAAACTGCTTCCCAAATAGTTCCCAGTGATTCCTGCCTTCTGGTCGTCACACCCTTTGGTAATAACCCTTCCCTTGAATATGGAACAAATCTAGTGACTTGCTTCTTATGAATAAAATATGGGAAAAATGATGGAACGGCACTTCAGTATTCAGTTTAAAAGCTGTCACGTCTGTCTTGCACTCTCTCTTTCTGGCTTTTCTCAGCTTGCTAGCTCTCATGAGGTAAGCTGCCATGTTGTGAGCTGCCCTTTTTTGGAATGGCCCATTTGGCATGGAAGTGAAGGCAGCTAAAAGCTGTCAAGGAACTAGAGCCCTCAGTCCAACAACTCATGAAGAATCTGCCAACAACCATATGAGTGAGCTTAGAAACGGATCTTTCCCTGGCCAACACCAGGATTACAGCCCATGAGGGACCCTGTGGCAGAAGACCCAACTCAACCATGCCTGGACTCCAGACTCTCAGAAACTGTGAGATAATAAACATTTGTTGTTTTAAGCCACTAAGTTTGGGGGTAATTTGTTACATGATGTTGGATAACTAATGTAGCCCCTCAGCTCTAAACTACCAGAAGCACCCACCTGTGGTATGATTCATGCTTTACAGTCTTCAAGAATGAAAAGCACTCACATCTGTATATTTGAATAAGGAGTGAGATACTGCAAAGTGCAAAACCTCTCTGAACATCTCTAGCAGGAAAAAACCCCAACAACCGCAAAACATTATTGCCAGGATGGCATAAAAGAAAGAACATATAGGCACAGGTTGTGGATTGAGATTGTCAATTATACACATTTGAGCAAATTATATAATTTCGCTAGGATTCCGTCTCTTCATGAAGAAGATGGTGATGGGGTTGGCTAGACTTAGCAAGAACTGCTAGCATTCTACGACACTGTGCTTTGAGGAACTCCGGAGGGCCCCACCCCGAAAGCTGGAAAGAGTGTCACTGAGAATTTGTTCCTTAATGCTTCTAGGGACTGTCCCTGAAATTATTACTTAAGGGGAGAAATTGTGAATGGTGAGACAGGAAATTCTACAGATACTTGTAAGAATAGTGCAGAGAGGTGGCGCCTTGCGTTGTTATGAAACAGTTGAAGGGTCTTGCTGGCAGCCACAAAAAGAAGTGTTGTTGATTCCACCATTTTGAGGACCTGGTGGGCTTCCTCCTTTCTGATATACGTGATCTCCACAGTAAGCCACGTCTCCCCTCTCACTGTGATTACAAGGGAGCTGAAGCAAACTCACGTTCAGTCATAGCCACTCTATTAAATGTTATGGTTCCCATATTTGTATTCTTTTTCCCTGTCCTCATTTTTCTACTTCTAGTTTATCATGTGCCCTCTGTTGCAGGCCAGCTCAAATCCTTTCCAGAAAAAATTGGAGGCATTAATAAATATTACACAAACATACATGTTTGACTCACCCCTCCCCAATTGTGATGTTACAAACAGAAAGAGCAAATCTGGAAATATTCTTCTATCTTGAGTATTAATGTAAGGTCAATTTGACTTTGGTGGGGACAAAGATTTAAATTAGCAGAATAACTGGTAAAATAGCATAAATCAGAAAAATTAAAGACAAACACAAACACAAATTGCAACAATATTTGTACCGTTTTTATTTGTAAAAATAACCATCTGAATGCATTTCCATAGTATATTACAGTTAAGTACTTCATTACATTATTAGCATTCAGTAGTTGAAAAAGTATTAAACTGTGCTTGAAAAGATTCAGACTGGTTCAAAGTCATTCACCGAACTAAAAGTCATTTTCCTCATTTTTACAGTCATGACATTTACCAGAGTCATTCAACTCCAATTTACATAAGAAAACATCACAGACAAAATCCCACTGAAGCATCAAACAGTATTTTATGCTGTTACAAATATGTTATGCAAAATATAACACTGGCACCAGATTTGTATCATCGTGCTTTGCAAAGATATATTGCACATGCTAAAGCATAAAATATGTAGACAAAACTACCAAACAAAAGGTATTTGCATTGAATTTTTAGATCACTGCATAAGAAACGCATAGAATTACATTTTTACACACACTCAGATTGTCACTATCTTAAAACGCTTTTCCCCTATAACATTGACCTATGGTTTACAGTTTTGTAAGAAGAAAGCATTTTAGCACTGCAAAATTAAACATAATTCCTATAGAAAACTTCGGCATTTTCATTTTCATTTCAAAGCAGGTAAAGGGGAAATAGGAAAAAAGACACTTTATACATTCAAAGAAAGGCTGAAATGAAAACTCACTGGTATTATATTGCTCTGATAACACTCAAATGAAAAAAATACAAAACATTTCACAGAACATCTTCAGAATATACAAATATAAAAAGGCACTCTAACTTCATATTACAAGACAAAAAAAGGGATGAGTTCTTCAACCAACGCAACAGATAAGCAAACCAGGTTGCTCAACAGTACAAAGAATAGTGCAGCAAATCCATTTGATGTTCTTTTTCTAATTTCATAATAAAATAAAAAAAAAATCAAGCAGCTGTTTACTGCCTAAAGTACCAAAACATACTATGGTGCCCTTGTAGTAGTGATAAATAGAAATCCCCTGAGCTTTTTACTGTAGAATCATAGCAGATTTTAGGCAATTTGGAGATAGTAATGTATTTACCAAGGATAGGCAGACACGGCGAATAGGTAAGTGCGATGAAACATGATCCCTGTGGCTATGGTTAAAATACAGTCTAAAAATAACACAGTTAGGTAAAAGCACTAAACAATCAAGACTCAGTTAAAAGCACAATGTTTTTTGTTTGTTGCTTGTTTTTTTGCTTAGAAAGCTACATTGCAAATCTAGTTCTATTCCTAAGAGATGTACTTAAAACACACAGAACTCATAGTTTTTGAAGTCATTTCCTAAAGAAAAAAATTTGGTCTTGGGGAATGGAGAAACAGCGAGAGAGTGGGAGAGAGATTTGATTCCATGAACAATTCACAGCGAGTGTGATTTCATTTTGTTCCTTTGTCCTCCTTCTTTCTATCAGGGAGACAGTGGGGGAAAGTCAAAATGCAGCTACGTGGAGAGAAATGTCCCATGGCCGGCACTGCTTTGCTGTCACCTTCCTTGTTCTCTGTGCTACTCTACAGGAAAAATGTGAACGCTGCTTCACCATTACAAGAGGACATTTCATTTCCTGCTTTACACGCCAGTGGAGCAAGATTTCCATTCACTTCTAGAAAAAGACACCACAGTATATCGTGCTTTTTTAGCGCTGGATCTCCCTTGCTTTTCAGTGTTTTGGTAAAGATAAGGTCGTTATTGCTCATTAGCAATTTATCTACTTTTTAAAAATTCATCTTCTCTAAATAAACAAAAAGGACAGAGGAAGGAAGGGGAACACAACACCAAGAATTTAAAAAAACAATGTTGGTGGTGTCGAAAATTTCCAGTGAAATTATTACCAATTCTGTAAGTCCTTTGAACAAGTTCTCATTTGTGAAGAACCCAACGTGAGTTTTTAATTAAATCAGGATATTAAAAGAGTAAGATTAAAGTCTTTTACAGTTAGATGAAAAAGATAATACAGCATGTGTATTTGATCCAGATATGATAGAACACTGTTTTAAAAATATCTCACATACACTATAAAATAGAAATTTCCAGGGTTGAAAATGTAGCTGATTATAAAATGCCAGAGTCCTGACAACATGTTTCTCTCCTGTTTCTTCCTCAAGTGGAAAACAGCACTTGAGCTGGTGATTTCTATTTCCTCTCCTGGTACATGTGCTCACACACTGACATCATTTCCCACTAGGTTACTGGGACCATGAGCTTTTCAGTGTGTTCAGAATAATTTCTGTAATTTCTGTAAATTTCTTTGGGCCACCTTTGTGCATATGACCCACCACACACCTCAGTTCTCATCTTGCAGAAAAGCATAAGGACGGCGGTGTCCCCTGAGCTCTCCAGGCTGGCTACAGACCGTCAGAGTAATTTCTGTAATTTCTGTAAATTTCTTTGGGCCACCTTTGTGCATATGACCCACCACACACCTCAGTTCTCATCTTGCAGAAGAGCATAAGGACGGCAGTGACCCCTAAGCTCTCCAGGCTGGCTACAGACCGGGGCTGAGCAAGGGATGTTGTACCCCTCTCCAAGAGACGTGGAAGAACCTGAGGGTCAGCTGCAAACCTTAGCAGTGGAAATGCTGGGCTTGGCCCCAGGACGGCCAGCTAGCCCGGCGAGGGTCCTGCGTGCTTTTCTGCTTTTGTGTTATTCCAAGTAAGACACACAGCACTTAAAACAGAGAACAAACAATGGATGTTTCCTCGGCCTTTGTTTCATTTCAAATAAATATAAACACATTTACATCAAAAGTATATGAACATTTTCTCTAGTTTGGCAACAAAATAAGTCTTGGTCAACATGTCATGGTACAAATGTTAGGCCATCAACTAGAAATCTGTGTCATAAGAAATATAAAACACAACAAAGACTGTTACACAAAAAGATTACATTTTAACTCCATAGAAAAGCTACTTCAGTTCTCACTTCCATTTTGAAGGAAAGCAATTTAAATTCTTCCATTCCAGACTGAAGCATTTTGGTCCTCATGTATAGCTGGTTGATGAACTACAGACATATATATATATATATATATATAAATATACATATGTGTGCGTATGTATGTGCATAATGTTTAAAGAGTCTCATTCTTCTTTTTGTACAGCTATTCCAGGTGCAGAACGGGGTCCATTTGACCTAGAAGCTTTGGCAGAGGGAGTAGACACAGTATTCACTAAGTTGAGTTGATCATCAAGCGACTATCAATTGGCTTTAATTTCCACATCACCCATTTCTACCTTCTGCTTTGCACCTTGTTTCCTTTTGTCATCACACTTCCACTCACTTGGCATGACCTTGACTGAGAAGCTCATTCAACACTTTACTACTGATGAACAATGCTGATGGTTCTGATGTTTTTAAAAAGTTAGCATTCTGATTTGAGGATTAACAAATAAATAAATAAAGGGTGGTCTCATATTAAATTTGCATATGTCTCAAAGTTCTGGTGCAATACAACTTTTCACCTAAAACGTTATTAGATAGATTTGGATTCAGTCAGCCAGGTGAAAAATTAGTCACAGGCTTGTTACAGGGAGTACTGGGGGCCGTATTCGTGTTAAATGAAAAAAAGCAACTTCAATTTTTAGTGAATTTTTCCATTCATCTGGCAACTTCCATAAAAATCCTTGGAAAGAAGTTCTGGATATTTAAGTGCTTACTATAGAGAGGATATGCATAATTGGACTCCCTTAAAAAGATTATTACAGGCATCATTTCTGAAGATGAACACCTTTACCTTTGGCTTTTAGTGAGGAAGTAAACATCAAAGTGAGAAGAGGTTTGAGGCAATTCCTATCCACCCTTTCCCTCCCCTCCCAGGGGACATGAATGTCACATGGATATACTTCTGAGAACTCACTGCTGAGTGAGTAAATGAAAAAAAAAATTCTTTCTAGAGAACAGCTCCCTCTCAATTGCATCATGCCAAAAGAAAAAGAATCAAATGCATTTTTTTACTTCTTACTTAAAATGAGAGGTAGACTTGCACAGAAGTATCTTAGATCTAAGGAAAACATGAAAACAAAAATCAGGGCCCATCTGTGTGAGTGCCTTGCCCTACAGTCTAGTTGCCCTCCCTGGGTTTGGTTAATTCCTTTTCTACTGGCTTCTGGAAGCCCAGGCCCATAATAATACTCGAACACAACATAAACCTGGAATTCACGTTTCTTTCCCTCCTTCCAATATGGGTGATCAAGGAAAAGCCGCTACGGTCCAAAGTCAAAACGTTTCGGAATCAGAGTCATTTTCATTGTACCCATCCTCTGAGCCTACGTTGTTACTGCAAAGGCTGACCATGCTACCCAGATTGGAGAGGGTCGTCCTGCTCAAATTGTCTTTTTTAAAACAAACGAAGTTGACAGCCGTCATTGTACTGGAAGGAGAAAAAGGCATCATGGTAGCCAAAATGAGGGCCAGGCAGTCAGCCACGTCTTTGTTAGGAGCGCAAGCCAGGGCCGGGGTATGACCTGGGCGTAAATGCAGACAAGGCAGTGGTTAGTCCAGGAAATCCAAAGGCGGCGTGAGCATTCCACAGTACATCTCATACGACCTCACACGCGGAGATGTATGTTGAGTTAGAAATCATGCCAGGCAAAAACAGGAGTTACTTCCCACAAGTCATGCTAGGGGTCAGGCTAGAGGGAACTGGGAGGGGGAGACATTTTATGAAGGGGTTTTGGTTTTGGTTTTTCAGTTTACATGACAACAAGCACTATGTTATCCGAAGTTAGGCAGAATTCTAGTCTTCATCTAATAAACAGAAACACAAGGGGGCAGGGGCGGGACACAATTCCACAAAACAAAAACAAAAACAAAAACAACCCAGCAACAGGACAACCACAAAGGTGTTTCCACTTGAGAGCACACGCACACCATGCGCCTCAGGCTTGGGCCAGAGCACTCTCATTCTGAGAACAATGACTTTCCATAGTAGGTAAACTGTGTGTCAGATTAGAAAAGATGTCGAAAATCAGATGTCTGTAAATGTGATAACGCAGTTTTGTTGCTTTACATATGTTTATATAAAGTATACACCAATTAACTTGTTCTAGGAAAATGGAATCATTTGAGCAGATCAGACAGGAAAGCACTGATTGTTTGTGATTTAAAATTTACTATCATTTAAGAGAAATTTAACAGAATTTTTAAAAATAGCACACCAACCCACCGAAGTCCCAAAGTCCAACTATGACAGGTGTGGGAAAATGGCTGTACGGTCCTGTCATTCTCTGCCATTTAGACTCGATGGGTCCTATCCAGAAGAGAAAACTGTCTTGACACATGAAACATGTGCGGGGGGACGTAGATACATTCTTCGACTTAATTACTACCCTTATCCAACCTTTATTCTGCTGACCTGAAAGGGTTAGCCTAGCTCCTCTGCTGGCAAAGTTCCTACTACCTCTCACTCATTTATTCAGAGGAAGTGGCTCAATAAAACTCAACATTCTGTCAAGTTCTATCAACACTTGGCCTAGTTTCTGCCCCTCCCCCACCCCAACAGATCACTCCTCTCTCTAGTACAAAAACAAGTAAGAATAGACAGGTATCTTAACATTCCATGCCACAGAGGTCATTGACGAGTAAAGGATTTATGAGTGTAGTGCTGTACAAAACTGCCCCAAATTGTTCCCAGGCCTTTGGGACACAGCTGAGCTCTCAGAAAGGCTTCAGTTCCACTGACCCAGGGCTCTCCTTCCCAGGGTTGCTATTGGCAGGACAAGCCTCAGATGCAGCAGGCTTACAATGGAGAAAGCCAAAACTAATTTATTTTGAGCTCTTTGGGTCATTTTGAAGAAAAATTGTGCACTTCTGCATGCCAACCCTAAGATATATAATAGCCGTAAGAGGGTGAGGGAAGGAGAGGAGGGACAACCAAGGAGATGAGGTAACAGAACTTTCTGTGCCTCCTAGATGAGTCGGGTTGGGGACAGAGTGGGGTACATGCTAGGATAAATGGGGCTGCAAAACAAAAACTAATAGGAATTAGCTAATGATGTCATATGGCTAATGCTTACTTCTGAGAAATAGGCATGGGCTGCTAGTTCCAATACCTGTAATAAGCAGTTAATTGAGTTAAGTTAATGATACTTTAATTAAATGCCACAATTAATGCCACATTTAAAAAATTACATCATTCATAAATATCCAGAAGTTCATCTTTTGCTCCCCACAGTTAATAGGCATTGTGCTTAAAATGGTAGTTTCACACAATTCTGTTACTCATTAGCTTTCCAAATTTCTTCGGAAGCAGAGTAGAAAGCTTCTGTTCAGAGTTAGTTCATTTAGAAAAGGAAGGTTACATAGATCAGGAGAAGCTTTCAAGCCTAGAAAGTCATTAAAAAATTGTACTCATGTTCCCCAAATATCCATACTGAGAATACGAGTTTTGATCTCTTCTTTAAAAAAGACAAAAAAAAAGGTTTGATCTCAGAATGAACTGAAATACAAAGACCTAGGTTTTCTTTGAGCCCTTGAGCATGCACTAATGACATGTATAGTCTCTAACTCTTCAGCGAATGCAGTTTGAATTCTGAATGCCTGTCTACCAACTTTTCAGTGTGTCTGAAGCAGCTGAGCCACCACGCTGCAGAGTTAGAGACCAGCTGCTGGCGTTACATGCAGAATGGAAGGCACTGGTGGGCTACAGGTGGACTACGTGTTTTACAAAGACAGACAGGACAAATTATCCCCATTTGATTTCTCACACACAGAAACTTCCAAGGGGGAGAGAATTCTTACTGCCTTTTTACTGAGCTCCTATCATTCTCATTTTCCTCTGGCTTCAGAGCACAGGGGAAGCACCTGCGGTAATTGCCTCGTTTTTCCACTTACCATTTTCATCCACAGCGAGTACACAGCCCCCTTTGGCCAACAACTCCTCAACTACCACCTTCAAGCCATTTCGTGCAGCAACATGGAGGGGTCTGAAAGAAGACAACACCCAGCGTCAACCATGATACATATTTGGGTGAGGAATGTGTCATTTTGGGGAGCTGCATTGCTAAAAGGAAGGAAATTCTTAAGAATCTATAAGGAGTACATGAATATTTTTATATTCTTTTAATAAAAATATTTGTTGACCAGATCTTTTCCAGGTGCTAATGATCCAACTGTTCTTCCATGTTGGCCCAGATTTCTCTACAGATATGACAAATATTCTGCATCTCAAACAACCTCAATGACAACAGATAGGAAGTGAGAAAAAGAACGTAAGCTCCAGTGTGTTTTCTAGAAGGCTCTTTACCCCTTGCTTTCTATTCCAGCATTTGAATCACTGTTTCACACAGTCCATCAACATGATTGGTGTTAATATCACCCATATATATTTGTCTTGAACCTCCTTGTTATTACTAAATGCACTAAATGATATTTTGTTGAATTTAGAATACCTTAAATGTCAAACCCAGTATATTCATTTCTGCTATATATTTCTTAAGAAACTTGATGGAAAAAAAATCCTAATATTCCTTTGTCCTTAAATGCATAGGTAATTTACTAAAATGGAAAACAAATCAGCTTTTGGGTCTTTCACGCTGAAGATTACACTGAATTATATTAAAATATAATTAAGACAAACTGCTTAGAAACTCTTCAAACGTATTCTGGGGATGTGATTTATAAAGTTGTCATTTTCCAGTAAGAATACATAATGCTAATATATTACAAAATTGTATGACAGCATAACAAAAGAAAGATTCTAACTAAAAGTGGTTAGCTCGGTCAGCATCTGTAGGTATGTGACTATAAACTTCGTGGAGAAGGCAGGTCTGTGTCTTTCACCACTGTATTCTCCAGTGCATAGCACACTCTTAGAATTTGTTGAATAAATGACTATGAATCTGGGTCCAAATCAAACTTAGGAGTCACACTTACGTCTGCAGTGCATTATTTTTTGCATTAATAAGGCTCTCGTCTTGTATCTTGTCAAGTATTAACAAGGCACATTTTTCATGACCCTAATAAAGAAAAAAAATGATAAGAAACACGGGACAGAAACAGAGAAAAGCTCCTGAAAAATTACTTCATTGTGCTTTTAAATTTAAAATGAACATCATTTGCCCAAAAACATTTTTTTAATTAAAAAAAATTTTTTTTAAAGATTTTATTAATTTATTTGTCAGAGAGAGAGAGAGACAAAGCACAACCAGGGGGAGCAGGAGATAGAGGAAGAAGCAGGCCCCCTGCTGAACAAGGAGCCCGATGCAGGACTCGATCCCACGACTCTGGAAAGGCAGACGCTTAACCGACTGAGCCACCCAGGTGTCCCTGCCTAAAAACATTTTTAAGGCAACTTTCTGAGTAATTCTTTTTTCTTCTAAAAAGCAAATGGTTAAAGGACCCTAGACTCAAAGATTCTGGAGAAGGTCTATTAGGACTTGATTAATGTAAACCTGATCTAAAGTATTAATATTTCTAAGGCAACTGAAGCAGTAATGTTGAGAGAGCTGAAGCAGGTGCTAGCTCAGCAAGGTCAGCTGGCAGAGAGTAGAATTAGGAGCATCCTTTAAATCTGTCAACAATGTTTTTTAACATATGTCAAGTTCCATCTCCTTCCTCAAGCCTTCAATGACCACTTCACTCATCCATCTACCTTTGAAATTTCCATTACATCTGTTATCGGTATCACTTATCACTATGTACTGCCTTACACTGGGAAGGGACTCTTTCAGGAAAGCTCATTCTTTTCTTCCTCAACCAGGGGAAGATATCCTTGTTATCTTAAAAGAGATGGTTGATAATTAAAAAAAAAAAAAAAATCAACTGAAAAGTCAGAGACCCTTTCACGATTTCAGGCCTATGCCCTGTTAAGGGGTCATGGTTTCCTAAACCCTTGCTACTCAGTGTGGTCCACAGACCAGCAACATCAGCTTAACCTGGAAGTTAGAAACGTTGAATCTCAGGCCCCACTTTAGACCAGCATTTTCACAAGAGCCTCTGGTGATTCATTTGCACAATAAAGTTTGAAGAGCACTGCAATTCTCTTCATGAAAACACCACACTTTGAAATAAACTTCACGAAACAGAGCCCTTTCTGGGGTTTCCATGGGCTTCCCAGAGCAAGAAGTGAGAAAGTGCAACCGCTGAAAGGAACAGTCAAAGCATCCGGTACGACAGACAACACCTTTAATACTGTCACCATGTTGAAATAAACCACCACTGGCGCTAACTGGAATCACTCTATAACGCCTTATAAGGGAGCCCCTGAAATGTAATTTCAGAAATGTCCATGGAGTTTTCATTCTCATGCACTGCTGGTGGAGTGTAAACGGTTGTGATCTTATTAGAGGCCCATTTGGGCTTAAAAATGTTCATAGCTTTAGACTCAATAATTTTACACTAAGGAATTTATCTTAAAGGAATGAGCAAGAATTCTTTAAAAAAAATTCTCTACAATTAGTAGCATCTATAGTAGCATATATTTGAAAACAAGTACATGTCTAACAATTGGGGATGAGTGGAATAAAGGATGGCACATTCCTAAGGTAGAAAACCACACATCTTCTAAAACACGATACAGGGGCGCCTGGGTGGCTCAGTCGTTAAGCATCTGCCTTCGGCTCAGGTCATGATCCCGGGTTCTGGGATAAAGCCCCGCATCGGGCTCCCTGCTCTGCGGGAAGACTACTTCTCCCTCTCCCACTCCCTCTACTTGTGTTCCTGCTCTCGCTGTCTCTCTCTCTCTGTCAAATAAATAAATAAAATAAAAAAACTAAAATAAATAAATAAATAAATAAAACACGATACAATTTGATATCTAAAAGAAAGATATTCATGGGGGGCCTGGGTGACTCAGTCGGTTAAGCATCGGACTCTTGATTTTGGCTCTGGTCATCATCTCATGGGCTCATAGGATTGAGCCCTGCATCAGGCTCTGCGCTCAGTGGGGAGTCTGCTTGAAGATTCTCTCCCTCTGCCCGTCCTCCCCACTCTCTCTCTCTCTCTGTCTAAAATAAACAAATAAATCTTTAAAAAAGATTCATAAGATATGATTCAGTAACAAAAGCAGGTTTTAAGCTTTTCAAACATTATGATCTCACTTTTGTAAAATTGTATATTTATTATTATGTACCATTTTCTTTTACAGAAGCAGGAATCTTGAGCTACATGTGAACATAATGCTACTAAAAAAACAAAAGAACAAAAAACCTCGAACACGTTCCTTGCATTGAACTATGTACCAGAAAAAAAAGGGCCAAGGGTAGACATGCACATGAACACACTTATTTGCCTCAAAGGAGAGTATTTTTTTGGCTATGTTATTACAATGTCTTCAAATGGAACAAAATGAAAACAAGTGGACCTGCTTATATTTTAGAAGCCACATAACTAAGGTCCTAAGCTGTGTTTAAAGCCAAGTTGATGTGGTACCGCACCCCCTGGAGACAGACTGCATAAGAATGCAGGTGGCAAATGCCATGAAAAGCATATCCTCACCAACCCCTACGTGGGTCTTGCCCTGTGCTTCTTCCCCTTCCATTCTGCTTACAGTTGACAACACCCTGGGAAAACGTACATCTTAATTAAGAGCCATGATACACACTTCTGAGATAGCATGTAAGTGGTATGAGTATGATTACAACGCTAAGTAACACTGTTTCAAATTCATGTACATACTTTGCTACTAGCCAAATGTAAGGGTGTGTTCAAGTCTTTATCCTTTACAGTCAGATCAGCCTGGGCACTGTTCACCAAAACATCTATAGAAAAAGCCAAAAGAGAGTTACTTAGACGACAGGCTAACTACAATAACACATTCAAATTAGTATGACGACATCATCATATTTGATGTTTTTAAAGAAAAAAGGAAAAATTTATTGCCATATTTTTCTATTGAAATCCAAGGTCTATAGATGTTCATTTTAATCGTCTTTGTAGTTTTGTTATTTCCAGGTCAAATAATTCTGTTGCTATATTCGGTCTCTAAATGTTGAGATTTTTCACTGCACAAAGATTGGTTCACTTTGACAAGGTCCACCAATCATCAAATAACAGGGGACTGAAGACAATTAGCAAGTAGAATCAATTGGCTTACATAAAATGTTGGCCTTTTTTACATGCATATACCAAGAGAATAACCGATTTCCCGGTTTTACGTTACTCCGGTTTGGGTTGGGCATGAGCGCAAAGCCCACCAGTCAAGCACGTACCCACGGCGCCCGCCTGCCCGTTCTCAGCAGCCATCATCAGCGCTGTTTTCCCTGAATTGTCTGCTGCGTTCACTTCAGCACTGTGTCTCAGAAGAAGCTGCAAGCACTCCACGTGATCAGCAAATGCTGCCGCGTGAAGGGGTGTCCTAATGATTTAAAACAAATAGGATTTTAGCTTCCTTTAAACGTAACACACTCTCTTTCTGTATACGCCTGAGAGACTTGGGCACAGCGTCATCTTAAGGATTTAAAACTTCTCAGTTTACAGAGATAACAATTAGGCCCTCTCTAAAGTCCATTTGGGGTGGACACTGAACAGTCACCTATGTGAATGGCACCCCCTAGATTTGGAGGGTGTTTAAGTGGTGGCTCTGATAATAAAATTAGCATCTTTACTTACCCTTTGATGTTGAGCTCCAGTGACTTCTCATCTTTGATAAAGATACTTTCAGAATGGGGGCGCCTGGCTGGCTCAGTCAGTACAGCTCGTGACTCTTGAACTCAGGGTTGTGAGTTCGAGCCCCACATTGGGTGTAGAGATTACTTTAAAAAGATACTTTCAAAACTAAGCCTTAAATTTGTAGATAATTGGCTATTTAAATAATAAAAAAGCCCCCACTGTCTAATATGGATAGTTGATTTTTCTAGGAGCACAATTTGTATTATTTATCAAAATTAAAAATTAAATCTAAAACTTCATCTCCTAGACATACTTGGTCATGTGAACAGATACATATATTAGACTGTTCACTGAACCACTCTTTGAAATAGTAAAATATTAGAAACAACCTAAATGTTCTTCAATAGAAGGCAGGCTGATTAAGTGTCTGTCCATTCAATGAAGTAATATCCAGCTTTAAAAAGAATATGGTAAATCTATATATTCTGGTATGAAAAGTTCTCCAAGATACACTAAAAGCAGAGCATTGCAATAGAATTCTCCCATTTGCATAAAAAGAACAAAAGCATATATTTTCATATATGTTTGTAGCTATGTACAGAAAATATTGGGGAAAATATAAAAATTTCAAAAGAATAGTTTAAGGTGGCTTTCCCGATGGAAGAGGCTGGGGCTTCTGGGCTAAGAGTAATTTCTCCTAATTATATACTCTTTATTATATTTAATTTTTAAAAGACATGCTTTTAGAGGTGCCTGGCTGGTTTAGTAGGTAGAGCATGTGACTCTTGATCTCAGGGTTGTGAGCTCGAGCCCCATGTTGGGTGTAGAAATTACTTAAACAAAATCACTTAAAAAAATAAAAACCATGCTTTTATGTTACTTTTTCAATTAAAAAATAATAAATGTTTGGCTATTTGCAACCACAAAGCAGAGACTAAGATTGATCAAGACATGAGGCATGCCATCTTAGCATCACTTACCTGCCTTTGTCATCTCTGCAATTGACAATACTGGAATCTATGGCCCCCAGTAGCAATGATGCACAATTCTCATGATCATTTATTCTAAAGTGAAAATAGATTTTACATTTAAAAATTTTACATTTTTTAAAAATTATATATCCCTTCCTACTCCATCTTCCTATGCACTGTATATTTAACAATCTGACACATTTAAAAATGTCTGATGCAAATATCTGTGGTTTATGTTCTTGTTCAAATAATTAAAGAAGACAATTTAGGTCATACAAATAAACTTTACTTAACACTTCATGAGGCAGGCAGTCTTCACTCTCAAGGGTCTGAAGAACTGCTTGCTTCATGAAGTGTTAAGTAAAGTTTCTATCACCTAATCTGTCTTCTTCAATCATTTGAACAGTTTTGGTGATGAGGGTGGGATTCGAAGCTGACTACTCAACAGCCTGCAGGAGGAGACACAGAGATAAGGCATTTGCCGAACCCTCTGAGTTCACTGTTGCCAAGGGCTAAGGTGAGTCACTCTTGGATTTGAGGTCTTTTCCCTTGTGTGCAACTCTCTAAGCTAAACAAACTTTATCCAAAACTTTTTAAAGGAAAGGGGTTTATTGAAGTTCCCAGAAAGATTCTGTGATCCAGGAAAGGCTCTGGGACAGCTATAGTGGGAGTCCACAGCAGGTAGCAGTCTCTAAAAGACTAACAGGGACCTTGAAGTAAGTCCACAGCATTAACCACTGGGAGACTTGCAGAAATAAATTAAGACAAAAATACAGACTGTTTTGACCAATGGCACATTAATATCTACGTAGGCATGAACTGGACGATTAAAAGCCATTAGGGCATCCACCATTGTAAAGAAAGCTTGTGGAGAGTAATAGATCTATTGTTAATGAGAATCTCAGAAGCCAAAGCCACAAAATTGATGGGCATAGGTTGAGCACTCAAAAGCCGCTAGAGTACTCATCACATAAATCTAAGACTCTTGTAATAGGATAACTTGGTTATGGAACAGGTTAGATTGACACTAGGTCACTCACCAACCTCAACAAAATTTCCATGCAACAAGGTACACTGTAAAACACCACACAAATCCCAAACCCAGTGGCACATCTCTCTTAGGTACTAATTTGGCTCTAAGAGACTCAATGCTTAGCTAAAGAAATGAGATCCTCAAGTTTCAAAGAATTGAGCACTCTGCCTTCCAGCACAGTTGCTTATTTTCTGTCTACAAACTGTGATCCTAGATGCTATAGATATCTACAAAAATGGCAAAATATTACTTAGACAACCCAGAATTACAATGGCCAGCATGGGGAATGTTCTAGTTAGATAAGATCGTTCATTTAAGGAGTACACTTGAAAGCAAGGGTTCCCAAATCAACAAACAGAATGGGATACCTATTTTAATTGGTGTGCAGAAGCTTCCAAAAAGCTTCAAGATTCCAAAAGGGCTTCATTGAAAGATTCATTGCCAAGGCTAATGAAAAATTAAAGACACAAGAGGTACCTAAAACTAAGACTGTAAGACTGATATGACTCCTACTACTGCCCTCTATCCTCCTTTACCTGAGTACTCAAGAGTCTATTAATCCTCTATCTGAACTGCCTTCCCACCGTGAAGGGGGCTACAGGATCAGAAACAAGTCTTCAAAGTCAGTGGCCTTATTGCAGCAACTGCTACAAGGCCAGAAACCCAAAACAACACCTGGGCCCCCCCCACTGCACCATCATCAAAACACTGGCTCAGAAATCGGTATCTCATTTGCAATCTATCAGGACATTGGCAAAAAGACTGTCCCAGAAGGTTTTGTGCAAATCCTCTGATAGCAGCTCAAATGCCCCCATATATATCCTCCAAGGAGGGCCCCTTCCAGTGTTGACGAGACACCAAAGGATTCTCCAATAAACTGCTACCAGTTATTCTAACAGTTAAGGGGAAGTAAAATTAAAATTAATGGAAAAATCTTGCCGAATTCTGGTAGATCCAGGGCAATACTCTCTACTTTAAACTCCATTCACTCCAGAGCCTGCAGATGGGACCTGGGAAAACCGGCATGAGCAGGCAAAGGGTGAGAATTCTTACCAGATTCACCTTTCCTGGTCTCTGTGGTGGCCGATCAAGGGGGAAAGGTATACTTTCATGTTGTCCCTTCCTTTCCAAATTCAAACTCTTGTGAATTTGGTTTTGAAGTACCCATTGGTTATTGATCCTTTTCTCTCCCAGGGACTGCTATTGCCTTCCTGTTTGTCCTAAATCCTTCTTTATTTTACCTATCTTTGGGAGGTAGCTCTGGATCTTGGGAAAGTAGTATCTTTTGCACCATCTTTGGGGGCATCTTGCATTCATGGGTTGTTCAATATTGCCAGGAATAGTTACTGTTTGTCCTGGCTGAAACTTGCCAAGATATTTGAAAGCCTTTTTTTTTTTTTTCTTTTTTAAAAGTAGCTTTATGGTTGGTCAAAAGCTGGCCAAATAGGAAGCTGATATTCAGAACCTAATAGTAACTTTCTTTAGGCCTTCCCAGTAAGCTAAAATGAAACTATGTACCTGGGGTGAGGGAATGGGGTGGGGGCATTCCAAAGACAAACAGCTCTAAATCTAGAACAAAGGAATAATGTGATTTCTACCTTAGCTGAAGGAAGATCTCCTTGATATAAAGAAGCAAATTAAAGATAATGTAGTTGGATGAGTGGGACAGCCCCCCTTTTTTAAGGAATTAAAATCAACTCTCCTTGCCTTACAAATTGAGTTTTTATTTTTATTTTTTATTCATTTTTTTAAAAGATTTTATTTATTTATTTGACAGAGAGAGACAGCACAAGCAAGGGGAGTGGCAGGCAGAGGGAGAGCAGGCTCCCCACTGAGCAGGGAGCCCGATGAGGGGAACATGACCTGAGCTAAAGGCAGATGCTTAACGACTGAGCCACCCAGGCGTCCCACAAATTGAGTTTTTAAAGAACAGAAAAAGCTCGCCTATCCTTTTTACCAATCCCCAAACCTCTCTTATTCATCTGAAAAGGCTTGTAGGTATTGTAAAATTCTTCTTGGAGGATTTTGCATTCCTTCCCTATGCCTTTGAGATGTACCTGGTCTTCTCTAGGAACTAGTATCTAGGCCATTTCTTTGAGCACATTTCAGGGAGATAATTCTTATCAGAAAAAAGAAAAAAAAAGAACGACTATTTGGAAACTAGGGAAATAAAAAATCTTAAGTCTCTGATATGTGGAATTGTTGAATCTCTGTATTGTACACCTGAAATGAATATAACACTGTATGTTAACTAACTGGAATATAAATAAAAACTTTAAAAAAACTATATATTAACTATACTGTAATTTTAAAAAATTTGAAAATCTGAAGTTTTCTCAATTTTAGTAAAAAGTTTAAGCCATCTGAGCAGGTAACCTTAACTTATTCCATCTGCCAGAAACACAATCTGGATCTGTGGTTGTTGTTGTTGTTATTGCTGTTGTTGTTTAATAAACTAGTGAGTTTTGCATTATCATACCTGTTTAAAGGCTAAAATTTAAGAACAAAAGTTAGGGCGCCTGGGTAGCTCAGTTGGTTAAGCGACTGCCTTCGGCTCAGGTCATGATCCTGGAGTCCCTGGATCGAGTCCCGCATCGGACTCCCCGCTCGGCAGGGAGTCTGCTTCTCCCTCTGACCCTCCCCCCTCTCATGCTCTGTCTCATTCTTTCTCTCTCAAATAAATAAATAAAATCTTTAAAAATAAAATAAAATAAAAACAAAAGTTATTAAGATTTCTGTTCGTGTCCATCTGTATGTGTATGTATATGTACGTACATTATGTTTTTTTCTATCTCCAGATGGTATTGCCAAAATTAATTGTAAAGAGCTCTATTTAATTGGCTTAATGAACATTAAGCACTTGGGGTGCCTGGGTGCCTCAGTCAGTTAAGCATCCAACTCTTGGTTTTGGCTCAGGTCATGATCTCAGGGTTATGAGACTAAGCCCCTGTGTGGGCCTACTTAAGATTCTCTCTTTCCCTCTCTCTGTACCCCTCCCCAACAAATAAAAATAAAATAATATAATAATAAAAAGAACATTAAGCACTTATATAAGCCAAGTATATTCTCAGAAATATAGCAACTAACCCAAATGTTTTTCGGGTTCACATGATCTGGGTTTATCTTTGGTAAACAAGGACTAGTTTTAGGTTGGTCGGTTTAATTAAAACAGACACGTCTTCAGAGTTATCAGCATTTATAATGCAGACATAAAACTTTTATTCTACCTAGGTTTACTAAAAATCAAATAAGCTCATGTTATCACTGTTACAGAATGTCAGCCAGAAAGATAATTTAAGATGATGCCTAGCTGTTTCATATCTCATGAAATTTTCATGAGTGATCTAAACATAATCATTAAGAATAAGTAAATTAAATAGATGTAAGTAAGATAAAAGTTTATAAGTAAACTTTTCAACAGTAATTATGCTTTATGGTATGTATACTTAAAAATAGTTTCCAAAATGTTTTTGGTAACCTGAAACCTTAGTTAAGCTGAGATACATTAAATGATGGATATTCATTGACTTCTAGATCATTTCCAATTAATATAAAACTCTGAAACATTATTACTGAACATAGATTTATCCACTTTTGGCTTCCTTTGACAGAGGAACTACAGATATTTGGCTCCATTAGTAAACATGTTTTGTACCACACTGAAATATGTATTATAAGGAAGAATATACTCCTAGAAATTATGAAATTTATTTATGAATTTGCCAGTCCACAGAATGCTAATGTAACCGACAATCCACTATTGCTTACTTCTTAGTTTCCACTAGGAATTAAGGATTCTAGGGGTTAAGAATTTTAATCAATTAAAACTATTTACAAATAATAAGGGTGGGGCACCTGGGTGGCTCAATTGTTAAGCGTCTGCCTTCAGCTCAGGTCATGATCCCAGGGTCCTGGGATTGAGCCCCGCATCGCATCGGGCTCCCTGCTCGGCAGGGAGCCTGCTTCTCCCTCTCCCACTCCCCCTGCTTGTGTTCCCTCTCTCGCTCTCTTTCTGTCAAATAAATAAATAAAATCTTTAAAAAAAAAAAAAGAAATAATAAGGGTGAAAGAAAATAACTGTAAGAAAAGTAGGTAATAAAAGTAGAATGTGTATTTTTTTTGGATAAGGAAAGTTATGAAAGACATGATTTTTGTTTGTTTTATTTTTTTGGTAAGAAAAAAGAGAAAGTAATTTTGTCCTAAAGTAAAATGACTGTTTTTTCTGGAATGAGAAAGAGGGAAAAATTAGGACAAAATCTGAGTGGATATAAAAAGCTGTAAAAGGTGTGTGGAAAAGGAATCTTGGAAAAGGAATTCTCTGTGGTCAAGCTGGCTAAGATTGGAATGGATTTACTTAAGCTTTAAAAAAATGAGTTTTAATATCAAAAGTACACTAGTGCAAAATTAGAATTTGGTTTTCTCTCTGTTAAAGGAACAAAGGGTTTTTTTCTTAGGTTACTGATCTGCTCTTAATAAGAAACTGTAAATGAAGGTTTTTGGGTTTTTTTTTTTTAACCTTTTAAGTAATCTTCCTGAAAAGCAGAGATTTTGTGTCTTACCAAAATAATTTACTGTGCTTTAGGCTATCTTTATCAGGTCTTTAATTACTTAAGAAAACCCAGTCTTCTTAGTATTAAAAGAGCTAAGGAGGTTTTTTGGTTTGTTTCTTAAGCCACTACTAACTTTCTGTATTTATCTTTATTAGCTATATCACTTTGGTTAAATGGATAACTAAGTACTGTTGCACAGTGACCTATGATCCTATTCGACTAAGTGTTTTAAAATCTTTTGATATTTTTGACAAATAAATAAATGCATAAGTTGGTCAACAGGCCAACTGGCTTAAAGAAGTATCCTCTCTTTGGGATTATTTCTTAACTTCTGTGAATCTAGTTGGTTTGGTTCATGGGGACCCTGGTTCAGGAATGTCCTGTAAACCTTAGGAATACTTTTACTATTAATGATTATCTTCCTGGTCTGTTGCTTCCTAGTCTGTTGTTCTCTCAAGGGTTTTATTTATTTATTTATTTATTTATTTATTTTTATTAACATATAATGTATTATTTGTTTCAGGGGTACCAGTCTGTGATTCTTCAGTCTTGCACAATACACAGCGCTCACTATAAGGGTTTTAGATGTGTGTATGCAGCCATAAGCCAGCTAACAAATGGTCTCCCTCCAACTGGAATGAAAACCTGACATTATCTCCTGTGAAACAGAGAGAGACCCAAAGAGACAATGGTAACTGAGAATAACTTGCAACATCACCTTTGCTCAAACCTCTTGGTTGGCCAGAGGTTGATCAAAGTGGGGAGGAAGAACTACCAAATCGATCCCACATGAACCTTTACTTGGTAGGTCAGGCACCACTGATCCCGGGAAACAACATAGCAAAAAAAACCCCTTAACTTTTAAGTTTCATGTTATTGTAAATGTTCCGTCTTCTCAGAGGTCAGACCATCTAGTTAACCAATTAATAATTACCAAGTTATATGGGTGATTGCCCCATTCCTATGATACCTCAAATAAGGCCAGATATGAAACCCTCGCTAATCAGATATTTTTATTCCTTCTCTTTCCTGTTTCCTATTCTTTATTCTGTAAAAACTTCCTGCTTTCTGCCTCACACTGTAGCTCTCTGAACTCTTGCAAGTGGACACTGTCTGCTTCATGAAGTGTAAAATAAAGTTTGTTTGGTTCTTTAATCATTGTGGATTAAATGCTGGAACCCCAGTATTTCTTCAGAACCCCTACATCCAGGAAGGAGTTTACTGTGCACCACTTATGCGTCATGTTAGGTTTTGGGGGATACCAAAGTGACAAAGACATGGTTCCTTCAGATTTAAAATCACTCCTACCCTTTATTTCTTACTCTTTGCTTATTCATCCACTATCCGCCTCCAATATCTTTCAGTCAAATGACCCAGCTGCATGTGAAGCCCGGAGACAATGCAAAGATAAAGCAGGTCCCAGGTGGCCATGTTCCCCCAGGCTGACCATGGAAGTCTGCTTTCAAGTCACTGTATTATCTAAACAATGGTTCATACTGTGAGATGGCAGCAAAAAGTACATTTATCAAAAAAGAACTTACAACATATGAAGAATGGAGAATTACAATATATAAAAAGTCTTCCTGCCATAAAATGTCTTTTCTAATCATCCATAGGCATATTGCTGTTAACCCCAACTTATTTTTAGAATTTGGTACACAAATGTGAGGTCCATCGGGAGAGCTCTTCACCTGGGGTGTAACGTGCCTCTTAGTTACCCACGACCCTTCATGTAGTTTCCCTCAGGTGACATGTGAGCCACCGTGGAGCCTGGGCACTCCACAAAAAGCTCCTGGAAAATCATTAACACTAGGGACCACACTTTGCTATCAGACCCATTTGCCATTAGCAGCAAAGTGGAATATGTTGGTCTTACCTATAGTCTAAAAGCCTGTCCCTTCCCAGAGAGGCAATCTGTCTGTATGTAGTTAAAATGATTAAAGCAACACCATTAACTCCCAGCGTTTCTACTTACATTGCACAGTGCAGTGGAGTAAAGGGATTACCGATAAATTTGCGAAAACATTTTTGCTCCAAAAGTACCTCTATACAGTTTTCATTACCTGTAAGGAATCAAAAGAATTTAGAGAGTTTCCAAGAAAGAAATTTTGGTCAACACAATCTATTTTTGTTGTTGTTGTTGTTAAGTATTGAATTCTGGCTTGTGAATTTTCCTGAATTGGCTGAATGTTCACTCTCCGTGGAATAAACAAAATGCCAAAATGTCATTAACTATGCTCACAGGTGTTTTGAGACATAGTGAAACAGTGAAGGCCTTATGCTCTAGAGGAGAGAAAGAGATAAAGAAGGGACCTCATTTGCAAGTGGAATAGATTCAATATCATCCTCAGTTCTCAAGAAATAGATGCCTGACATAGATATGCCTCAGTTTGCCCATGTTTACAACAGGAAATTCTCCTTTCAACCACATGAATAGGTTCACTTACAATTATGCAACCTAATTCAGGAAAGAAGATGTGACTGATAGAAAACAGTATTTGAGATAATGCAGGTGAAAGGGCTTTGACTATAAAATACTATGTAAGTGTTTAAAATGGCACCAAGGCCAGTTCCTGGCAAATAGTATGCACCCAATAAGTATTTTTTTAAAAAGTAGATGAATGAGGGTGGGAGGATGGGTTAGCCTGGTGATGGGTATTGAGGAGGGCACGTTCTGCATGGAGCACTGGGTGTTATGCACAAACAATGAATCATGGAACACTATATCTAAAACTAATGATGTAATGTATGGGGATTAACATAACAATAAAAAAATTAAAAAAAAAAAAAAGAAAGAAAAGACAGACATTGACAAGGGCCCTGAAAAGTTAATGATGGATAATCTCATTAAAATGAACAAATGGCAACCTTACAAACAGAAAAAAAAAAATAAATAAAAAAAAAATAAAAAGTAGATGAATGAATGTGAGGAATTATTTTCAACGACATGACAATAGTTTCTAAATCAATTGAATTTGGGTTGAGTAAGGCCTCAGCTCTGTCAGCTTGCTTGTTACATGACTTAGGCAACCCACTTGGGATCTGTGAGCCTCAGTTTCCCATATATAAAAAATCAGACTAGTAAAGGATGATGGAGTTTTCAGTTGATAAAGGACCTAAATGTGGTTTGTGAGACAATGTGCATTTGTCAGAGCAAGAAAGCAATGCTATTTGGCTTTGGAATATAGACTATGTCCTGAACCTCTTCTTAGCTGAATTTAGTGCTAAATTAGAGTTCTGTTATGATCTATCCCAGAATTATGTAGATTGGATAATTTTAAGTATTAAAATACAAGTCAAACCTTTCTTGCTCCTGTAGAGAGAAAAGGTGAAGCTGTTTTAGGAGGATGTAGAAGCATATGAAGTAATGAATATAAAATCCCCTAACTTGATTCAAGTTATACTGTTCAGCTTTCTAACTACATCCAACCCTCACTCAAACAGTCCCAGACACTTCACTCCCTCCAGTGGTATGAATCCCCCCAAAGGACCTCACTTAGGACAGCATCTAAACCTACCATTCCTTGGAGACTATATGAATTCCAACCTAAGGTCTGTGTAGGGAGGACTGGGGACGCTTGCACAACTTTTGATATTCAAAGTGCTCAGTGGAGGGGAATCTGGGAAGATGGGAGCTTGAACCTTGGATCTGGAAGACTGTACTGGAAGGGTAATTACTTGGGAGAGGACTGATCCTCCTCCAGCTTGCACCCGAAGAGGCCTAAGAAGAAAGACCAACCACCCCCACTGTTCCACCCCACTGCAGGGGAGAGGATGCGGTCTGTTATCAGCACTCTGATTGTGTCTTCCCCTTCCTGTAGGTTTTCTAGCACCAGAGAGCTCTCACAGCTTGACTCAGATGGTAGTTAGGGAGCTCTCATCCATTAGTAAGTGGGGAAAAAAAAAATCACAATCTGCCAACGGCAGGGAAGGAGTATAACCAAGCTGAACAAGGAGAAAACCTGGCTCTCACTGAAAAAAGGAGGATTATAATGAAAGGTCTGACACTGATATATGAGAGCACCCCAAAACCTTTCTGGTCCTAATCATTATAGTTTCTGAGTGAAAATTTTAATAGGAGAATTGAAAATGGAAAAATAAAATTACAGAAATCAAATAAGAAGTATATGGGAAATTATCCACATAAACTTGGCGGGGGGTGGGTGGGGAAGAGCTTCTTAAGCAAGACTGGAAACCTACATGCAACAACAACAAAAAATTTGACAGATTCAACTAATAAAAGTTCAAAATCTATGCATGGAAAAAGAGATCATAAACAAGGAACAAAGACAAATTATAGACGGAGAGAAAACATTTGCAGCACACATAACAAATGGAGGGTTCCTATTTCTAAGACAAGGTACTTCTACAAACATATGAGAAATGATAAACAACTCAATAGGAAAAAAATGGGCAACAGATGAAAAAGGTGTGTCCAGAAGAGGAAAAGGAAATGCAAATACATAAATAAATACACTATCAGAGAAACACAAATTGATATAATGAGATACCTGTTTCTTGCCCTTCAAATTGACAAAATTTTAAAAAAGATGGTATTGTCTTGGCTGGCAAGGGCTTAAGAAAATAGTATGTTTTATATACATGTCTGACGGAGTAATACATTTTTATACTCTTTTTGCAAAGTAATATGGTATAATCCACTAAAATTAAAAAAGTATACATTGCTGTCTTCTCAATAATTTCACTTTTGGAAAGTTATCTGACAGAATTTAAGGTACCATAATATGAACACAAACACTGCAGCATTGTTTGTAATTGGAAAAAAACCTGGAAACAATCTGAATGTTCATCAACGAGGCTCTGGTATGAATAAATAATAAATTCTGGTATACACACTCACATATGTGTATATCTATCCCACTGCATGCTATAAAACATACAACTATTAAAAGGATCAATGTACACAGATATATATTGACTCCTAAGAATATCTGCAATAGAAACTTACGTAAACAGTAACAAAAAAAGAAGGTTATATAATACTTGTTATATGATTCTAGTTTTCAAAAATAGATGCATATACAATTTGTATTTATTTAATACTCTCAAGGGAAAATTACGAAAGATACATACATCAGAATTACATCAGAAAGTAAATTTGGAAATGGAGACAATTTTACTTTAGGCAGCATCACCATTTTTGATATGTTACAATTAGTATGCATTTTCTTTTTCACTCAAATAAGTGAAACGAAAAATTTAAAATCTCCCAAATAACAAGTGCAACTAAATAGATAGGGGATATAGGACATAAAAAGAAATGCCAAATCATGCATCTACTAGTAGGCAATTGTGACAGATTATTACATCATATTTATTTGTTCTTAGCAGTACTATTTTAATTCCTTGTAGGATCTCAAACCCTGATTAAAATTAGTTATTTCAGTTCACCAAAGGTTCTGATTACGAGTTACACGTTAGCGATTAACAAAAAGAGGGCATCATGATAGCCATGAAGGGAAAACTTAAAAAAAAAAAGAGGGGGTATCATAGATGCAGAAAGACTGGAAACCATGGTTTACGACATTACACTACGTTCTCACCTCCGCTGAGACCACAGTGGTGCCGGGCAGGAAATCTACTGGAATCAGTCAAACGACAATCAACTCACCATTGTAACAAGCCCAGTGCAGTGGCGTGTAGCCTTGGTTATCTTTGAAAGAACAATCCTCCTCGGAAAGTGCCATCTGGAGCAGCTCACTCAGCCATGTGGCGTGGCCGCGAGCAGCCGCATAGTGCAGGGGGGTCCTCCCTCTGGAATCTTTACAGAGAATTGACACTTCTTGCTCCAGCAGCATTTGCACACATTCCTCATGGCCTGTCATAATCTGATGCATTGCAATTAGAAAGACAAAACACATCTCAGAAGGGCAGAGATGCAGGAAGCAAGGCGGTGGCTAAGTGAGGCTAGGCTCAGAGTGAGCGGACGCCTGGGCCTTAGGGGAAGCAGATTCTGCCCTGCGTCAGAGGACAGAGGTGGACAACCCCAGCAAGATTCATGACAGAGTAGTCTGTGAACGCACCAGCATTTTAGAAATATCTCTAGACTCTCCAAACAGAAACTTGAAGGGTCTCATGACAGAGCGGAAAACATGGGCTTTTAGAATCAGGAAGGTACAAGTGAAATCCTGGCTTCCCGCTTGTAAAACGTGGACAAATCTATCTGCCTCTCTGTGCCTCACTTTATCCACCTCGAAGTGGGAATAGTAATGATGACTCAGAGGTTGTCGTGAGGCCTGATGAGATGTGTAAAGGCGCCCAGCCTGTGGCTCCGCCCACAGGACGTGTTCAAAAAATAAGAACTATGATTATGATATTGACCGCTTAGCGTTCTTCTTCTCTTTTCTTTTTCATTTATCATATTGTTCACCACCATTACCAAATAGCAATTTTATGATTTCTGTTTTTGTTTCATTTAGTTTGACATGCTTCAAAAAAATTTCAGCAGATGTATATGAAGACTCATCCACAGGATACATCTTTCAGGTGGCAAATGGCCCAACATTTGTAATAAAGAACAATTAGCACGGCTACTGAAAACTAGGTAATCATTGGAATAAATTATACCTCCTGCACACAATGGGGGATTAAAAAAATGGGGCGGAAAAATATTTAGCAACATAGAAAAAGGTCCTCGATCTACTTGGAGAAAAAAAGCAGTTTCCAAATAGCATCTTCAGTATTCTCTCTTTTTAAAATTCAAAACACATCCATATACAGCAAAAAAAGACTGGTGATACATACACCAAAAAGTAGTTATCTCCAGGGGGTAAGATTACCGGTGACTGTGACTTTCTTCTTTGAGCCTTAAAAAAATTTTTTTTGCAAATTTTCTATGATGTGCGTATAATCACAAAACAGAACCAATTCTACCAACAGCAGGTGTTCATGTATCTATTATCACAATCTAACGTGAAATCTGAAAAGCAGGACCTAAGAGTACCTGCCATTATTTTACCTTTGCAAAAGATTTTGTCATTTCTTTCTTTCTTTTTTGTCATCTCTATACTCGACGTGGGGCTCCAACTCATGACCCCAAGATCAAGAGTTGCATGCTCTACCGACTGAGCCAGCCAGGTACCCCTGTAATTTCTTTTTGACTGAGATTAATTACTTATCTTAGCAAAACATTCTTTTTACTAAAACTTCATATGGGGGGGGAGGGGGAAACAAGCTCACTACAAAACTGCTTCACTGAAGCTGAGGAAGATGCACATACCCCTCTGTGTAAAGCTGTGCAGCCCATGAGGTCAACAGCGTCTACATTGGCTTCCTTTTCAAGTAACAGTGAAACAGCATCAATGTGTCCGTACGCTACCGCGAGCATCAGCGGGGTTCTAGGCGGAGGAATAAATCAGGCTTTAAAAAAGAAGATCAGGGAAAACAAACACCCATCACTTCCAGAGGGAGGACACCTCTCTCTTCTCTCTCTCTCTCTCAACAATTGCTTAATATTTTCTGAGCATCCCCAGTTTGCTAGTATGATGCATGGAACAAGCCATCTCCATCCCTGGTCTCTAAAGGCCACCTGGAAGGGTGTCAATGGAATGATCAATACGATAAAATACAAATTGTTCATGTTGATCGCATCATTTTCAAAACTGTGTAGCATTCACCAAATAATCATTGAGCAGGGATAGGAGGCCCTCCTGCTCCTATCATTACAGCTCTACTTTATAGTTTTCTATGTTGAACTTCTGCTCAAGATTTTATTTGATCAAAGCTTCACTGCCGCAAAGAAAAGCCTGACAAGGCCAGAGGAAAAAAAAACAACAGAGCGTTGGGATCCGGGAGGTGAGGTTCTCGTTCTAACTCTGACACTAATTCATGTATCTGGGGTGAGTCACTCCTGCTTTGTTTTTTGCGCTGCATTTCCTATTTGTAAGGGAAATTAGGTGGGGGGATGGGCTAACAGATGGAAAATACTTTGGAAAAACAAACTCAGAAATGATAAAAATACGAAGGATTTTTTTTTTTTTATGATAGAGATAACCTCTTGAGGTCTGTCCTACTGTCATAATTAATTTACAAAATGGGAATGCAGCAGCTTCAGAAGAGGGTAAAAGTGTATACAAAGAAGAAACAAAATGAAAGAAAGGCCAGGAATCATGGCCACAGACATAAAAAGTTGGCTCTTTGTCATCAAGATACGCCCCTTCCCATACTTCTCTTGGATATATACTCTAGCACAAAGCCCCCTCCTTATTCTAGGGCTCTCAACTATGAATTTCACCCAAATATATACCAAACTAGAATTCAGCCATCAACCCTCCTAGCTGTTTAACAAAATTAACCAATTACCTGTTGTGATTGAAATGCCAACCCCAGGCCCGGTTTAAGAACACTTACTGTCCTTTGGCATCTTTCACATCAATTGCTTCTGGGTTGTCTGCAATTTCTAGTAATAGCCGCAAACACAGTGTGTGACCATTAATTACTGAAAAAGAAAATAATGGACATTCTTTTAACAGACCAGCACTACACAAATCGCTTCAAAGTAAAATTTATTTGGACTTCAAATCAGTCGTTTTCAATGCTGCTGACAGCTATCCCCAGGTTTCCAGTTCGTATTAGCTGCTGGGCGAGATTTCGTGTGGTTCACCAATTCTTCTTCCCCTTTCTTCCCATCAGGGCACTTTGGTCCTCACCTAACTTTTTCCTGGCTCCTGTATTGAGAGTTTATTCCTGAAAAATGATGTCCTTTCTTACCTTCTCATTTGGGACTGATAACCTCTCCTGAATGTTCAGCTTAATCTTTGTGTTCTTCTAAGAGAGTCACCCAATTCTGTATAATCCCGTGTCCAGCCTGCCTCCAGCCCTTTTTAAAAAGAAGGGATGGGAGAAGAGGCAAAACAGGGGAGCAGAACAGGATGGGAGGAGAGGAGGGAAGAGGGGAGCAGAGGAGAGGAGGAAGGGAGACGCAAACAGGTCCTGCCTTTTTTTTCTCCCAGTCACTTTACATTTGGAGGTAGACATTGGAGCAATAGTTCTGATTCATTAGCGGTGACTTGAAGCAAAACTTCACACCGGAAAGGTGTATGCAGGCCCTCGGCTTACTGCTCCTTGACTGACCAGCAGCTCCCAGGAGACTCACAGATGCGCCCCCTGAGGCTGCGGGACAACTCTGCCTGGGAGCTCCTCAAACTACGGCCCACGGTTTCTCTGCTTTCCGGGGTCTCCTGTGGCTGCCACCTCCTGTCCCCTCCGGCCCCTCCGTTCTGTCCCTGGCCAAGCTGTGACTGGGGCGCCCACCTCGCCCCTTCCCAGGCGCTGCCCCGTCCTCCCCATGCCCCTTCTCACTCTAGCGGGGGCTGCCCACGGGCAGGAAAGCTAGCCCTAATGTTGGCCTTGACCGCTGGGGCCAAATACAAGGTCATGGCCTAGTGCGCACCAGGCAAGATGCTACGCTGGGGAGTGGTGGTGCCTCCAGGGCTGGGAAGCAAGCCTCCTGGGATGATAATCTGCTGGGCTAAGGTATTTTCCGCTAGCTTGTTGAATGGAACCCACAGCCTTACAAAAAACACAGCCTTCCACTGAGGGAGTAGGATGAGAACAAATATGTTTAAAATTCCAAACGTGACCTTCTCTCCTTTCTGAACAATGAGAACACCATAAAACACATTGCTTTTACCTCGTTATGGCTGTGGAGAGAGAAGGGAATAGATGCAGCTATGTTAGGCTGATAAAGGCTCTTCTAAGAGCTGTGTTTTACAGTTCTTTTTATTGCACGCCGGTCGTGAGAGAATGCTAATTTAATAACGACATGCTTTCCAGGGGCAATGCATATTAGAATTAGCTCACATTCATCGACACAGCTCAAATTAACTACAGGAATAATGCCCACATTGTGTAGACCACTGCATTCAGCTCATTCAGCAATGTTCCATTTATGTATCTCAGGAGGAAATTTTGTGGCCTGGAGTACAGGCAATATACTGCTGTTGCTGTTGTTTTGTTTTAAAAATTACATTAAATCTATTACCACTGGTAAAATATGCAAGAATGTAATGTATGCTTAAAAGGGAATGATTAGCAGAGGACTGATAGCTAAATACTACAGACAGTGGGGTCATGAAAGTGCCGGTATAGTGTATTTTCACTGATTCCTCTTCCGATATCAATTTGATATTCTTTAAATACTCATAATCATAATAGTTCCAAAGGGAAAAAAATAACAGTTCCAAAGATGCTTGATTTTTGGCTACGCAGAAAAAGAGAGTAAAATCATCTAAGTATGCTGGAGAACAAACCCATTTCTAAGGTGGTGTTTGTTTTTGTTTTATTTTGTTCTGTTGGCAGGGTGTGGGGTGGTGTCCAGTAGATTCTAAACTTAGCCCTCGGGTAATTATAATTCCCCTCTATCATAAAAGTGTAGCAAAACTAGAATTCTCATTCGCTTCCCACACACGACATCTTCCCCAGTTGCTAACATCTCCTTTGGCCGTGCCCTGCCCACTCCAGCTTTGTCTCCACCCGCTCAGTCTCTCCCTGGCTGTGAGTGACAGCCATTTATCATGCTGCTCAAAGCCTACAACTGTCCCTGCAACTATCTGTGCCAAAACCTCTAATACCCGTCCCGGCTCCTGCCCCTCACCGTACTCCCAGGATTTGAAACAAACAAACAAACAAACAAAAAACTGCCCTCTCAAACTGGAAGAGATTCCGGAAGCGCAAGCTAAAGCTTCTGCACAGCAGACATTTTGTGGAGAATAGTCAAATAACAGCCTGCGTCTCTTTAATGAATGACAGGAGGGAAATCCAAGAGGAGTGAGTCGTCTTGACCACCAGGGGGCTCCATTGGACCACAACCTATATCCCAGTGGCAAATGCGTGACAATGATTATCCCTCATGGTTTACCTGTTTACAAGGACAATTTTCCACAATCGAAGTAGGCCTCTTGTAATTGTCAGGAAATACTGTACATCGTACCTAAAGCAGAATGCTTGCCATAATAATATACAACTAATCTTTAAGAAGGAGAACTAAATTTGAACTTTATAATAATACCAAGAGTGCCTAGAATACCAAACTTCACAATGATACTTTATAATAATTATATCAAGAATACCAAAAACACAAAGTGTGATGGGAAATGAGAATTTATAATTTAACCATACCAACCATTACTGACCTCATGGCTAAAGTTTTTTTCCAGGAACAATCACTTCCAGATAATTAGGCAACACCATGTTTTTTCAAGCTCTATATTGCTTTTCTTCAGTGGTTTGGAAATTCAAGGATATATACATGGAAATAGTTTCACAAGACCTAACATTTTTTTCCAAGTAACAAGAATCATAAAGTCTTTTTGAAAAGCTGTCTTTACTCCTTGTTTCCCAATCCACCCATTATTTCATGGTCTGAATAAGATAGTTATTTCTCTTTATGAGCCAGTATCTACTATCCTGATCAAAGGCTGGTATCATTGAATTCCTGACCCAAAGGTATTTATGCCTCAGCTGAGCTAGAGATTCTTCCACATTACTTTTGTATCTGTGTATACATCCAGAAATGTCTTGACAGAATTTTATTTTATGTATATTGGAGAAAAGTCCCAAAAAGTCAAATTACTTACTCTTTGATATATACATAACACTTTTTAAGAGTCTTTATTTTAACACATGATGCATCAAGAATCAGCATCAGAGCAAAAGCTAAGAAGCGTCATTTAGACTGGCAGAATGATGTACCAATTAGACTGCTGTCTGATGACACTTTTTATGAAATAGCTGTGAAAAAAATCATTAATTTTATGCTTTAAAATGCTGTGTGATTCTGTCTGTGTAACTCATTTGAAGATCACATTACACCTTGCCTCCTCTTTAGGAAGTTTTGTGGTAGCCATTGGTCAAAGTTCTGAACTCTCTCCTGAGTTAAGAAGGCAAGATAGAGTGCAGAGGATTTTTAGGGCAGTGTTTATAACATCTTACTTTGTATGATACTATCATGCTGGATCCATGTCATCATACATTTGCCCAAATTCACAGAAGGTATAGCACCAAGAATGGATCCCAATGTAAACTATGGACTTTCAATGATTATGATGGGTCAATGGAGGTTTATCAATTGTAACAAATGAAACACTCTAGTGAGGGTTACTGACAATGGGGAAGGCTATGCATGTGTGTGGGGGCGGGGTGGAGGGAGACAGGAAGTATATAGAAAATCACTATATCTTCCTCTCAATTTTGCTGTGAACCTAAAACTGCTCTAAAAGAAGAAGGCCAGAGTCTTTCTGGCTATAGAACACTAATCCTCTTCAAGCAGATAGTAGGCCAAAAGCATTTTGGAAGAGTGTAGGCATAGTTGATGTAGAAAGAAAATTGATACTTGAAAAGTTGGAATGAAAGAAAATGCTGTCATCCTTTTTCTTAGACTTGCAACCAGACTCTTGACAAGACCCACCTGAGGCATGAAGTGGGGTTCTTTTGGTGACATTGTCTTTCACAAAGATGGATGCGCCCTGATTGATAAGTGCTTCCACACATTCTGTGTGTCCCTTAAAGGCAGCCAGGTCCAGAGCAGTGCGGCCTTTCTCATCCCTGATGTCCAGGTCCACCAGCGACTGCAGAAGGACTTCCAAGGCCTGATGGTGCCCATTGTAGGCCTGCAAAGAAGAAACCAACCACTCAAATGCTCGCTCACCTCAAACCCCACAACAACCCACATGAGGGGCTGAGCCTCCCAGGTCACAGTTGGGGACCACTTCAAAGGGCACATCAGAAAAATGCTGGGGATAATTACTGAAATAGACAAACCGGAGAGTCAGACTGAAAAATTAGAATGCACAAGCTTCACAGCTACATAGGAATTTCTTCATGTTCTTTCTTGTTTGTCAGAGAATTTGCTCCAAAGGTACTATATTCTTATATTTATATCTATCAATCTAATAATCTAATACAGATTACCAGCTGAATGAATTAATATAATCTTCTATCAGTTCACTCCTAAACATACTGACACAATCAGAATATTCTGGGGGAGACTTTTCTGTTAAACCTAGAGGAAAAAAAATCACTAAGAACAATGTGGACTTGGTAATTCATCAGAAGCATACAGATCTGTTACAGCCAACATTTTAATTTCTAAGCATGGGACCCCAGGCAAGTTTCTTAATTTCACTTAGAGTTTGTTTTCTCATCTATAAAATGAGAGCAATAAAAGCTGCCTCCCAGGGAAGATAAAAGATAAATTCACACAGGCTTTCCATAATATCCTGGACACAGTGGATGCCTCCTCCTTTCTCCTTTACTTCTCCCATTGATTATCATTAAACATAGACACAATTATGGAAATATATTCTGTGTACCAGCACCAAGTTCAGGCCTATTATGAGGTCCCATGCTATGTTAGGTTAAGAGGCTTCCCACTACTAAGACAGAAAATCGAAAGACTGAGAGATAATTTTCATTAAGTCTATAAGGTAAAAAAATGTATGTGCACACACAAGGCAAAGGACATGGGAAATAAAAGAGAGAAGAGGGCCAAGGATAGGAGGGGGGGAACTGAGGAAGGAGAAGGAAGTAAAGAAGGAGACACAGAGAAGACCTGCCCCCGGTGTCCTCAGCAGCCAGGCTCCCCCTCTTATGTCAGCTGCACCTTCTGCTTTCCCACCGTAGCGATTACTCGAGGCACAACATATTTGAAAAGAAGCTTAGCACAGACAAAAGATCAATATCTCTCATACACAAAAAGCTCTTACAAACCATTTTAAAACTTAGGAAAATGTACAAAGGGCATGAAAAGACAGCTTACAGAAAAATAAATATGAAAGGCCAATGAACATATGGAGGAAATATGTAAATTTTTAAGGTACTATTTTTCAACTACCAGATTGACACTGAATAAGTTTGGTCATGTCCCAGTACTAGTTAAGACAGGGGCACCTGGGTGGCTCAGTCGGTTAAGCATCTGCCTTGGGCTCAGGTCATGATCTCAGGGTCCTGGGATTGAGCCCCCTTGGTCTCCCTGCTCAGCGGAGAGTCTGCTTCTCCCTCTGCCTCCCCCCCACTCCCTGCTCATGCTCTCTCTCTCTCAAATAAATAAATAAAATCTTAAAAAAAAAAAGACATGGTGAAAAAAGCAATCTATGCTCTGTTGTGCTGGGAGTATGGTGTGACATTTGTGAAGAGTGATTTGACAAAATCAATCAAAAACTTTTTGAAAAACTATACTGCAGACAGTACATATAGCATGACCTCATGTATATAAAAAGCAAATATATCTAGATATATACCTATCTATATCTATGTATATTTCTATATTCATAGAAAATTTTAGAATACAAAAGAAAGTGTTAATGGTGGCTACCTCGAGAAATGGAAGATAAAGAGTATATGGACTTACTACCTTTTTAAAAATCCTTTGAATTTTTCCTAAGTATATGTTAACAACAATAATACCAAAAACTAAATATAAAAGGATCCATAGAATTTAAGAGTACTGATAGGAATTGTTTTAATACTTTCTCTTTACATTATTTTGTGAGTGATTATGGTTATTATATATTATGTAGTAAACATATATATTACCTATAATATGCAGTATAATAATTCACATGCTGATGAATCTCAATATCCCATTTCTAACTTCTCCTTTTACTTCTAGACTTGTATATTCAACTGCCTATTGATATTTCCACTTGAATATATGCATCTCAAGCTTAACATGTCCCAAACCAAATTCTTAATTTCCTTCCTCAAACCTGCTCCAGCTGCAGCCTCTTCCATCTTAGTAAGTGGTAAGGCTATACCTCTAGTTGCTCAGGCCCAAAACTTTGGAGTCGTCTTTATCTTCCCTCTTAAGCCCAGGGTTGTAGTCCTATACAAGGGCTCTGGGACACTACGGCAAGTGGGTGTTGAAAATAGCCTCTGGCTCCCCATCCTAGCCTGGCCATGCCCTGTACAGGGATGTGTCTGCTGAGAGCAAGGGACCCCTTTTGCTAACCACACAGAGGTGTCATCAGGTTCTCTGGCCCCTGGCAGGAAAACATCTACCCCCACATCCCTGGTCTAATTCACACACAGGTGCAGTGTGGCTAGCAGCAGCCCTCAACACGCCATCATCTCTGCTCTTTCTTTAAAATATGTCCAGAATTGACCCAGTTCTCGCTATAGCACCATCCTCTTTCGCCAGGATTATGGCAAGGGCCTTCCTTTCCATCCTTGCCCCACTGCAATCTATTACTCACACAGCCTCCAGATGAGCTCTCTTAAAACCCAAGTTGGACATACCAGTCCTTGATGAAAACTAGTCAATGGCTCCTTCCTTCCTTGATAATAAAATCCCAAACCATTCAGGTCCTTAGGATTAGGCCTCCTTCTACCCTGATCATCAGCATGCCTCCTCACTCACTCTGTTCAACCACACTAACCCCTCCTCCTACCCCATGGTTAAATAGATACATTTCCTCCTCCGGGCTATTGCATCTTTTCTTTTCTTTTCCTTTCTTCCTTTGCTATTGCATCTTCTCTCTCTCTCTTTCTTTTTCAAAGTTTGTTTGTTTTTTTAGTAAGCTCTACACCCAGTGTGGAGCTCGAACTCACGACCCCAAGATCAAGAGTCGCATCTCCTCTGACTGAGCCGGCCAGATGCCGCTGCATCTGTACTTCCTATTTCCTGTCTGAAAAGCTCTTTTCCCTGAGGGCCACGTGGCTCTCCTGGGACTTCTGCTTCCAATATCACCTTATCTGGAGGTTTTTCAGAGGCAAAAATCAGCGCTCCACCCTCCACCTCAGCATACTACCAGACACTCTCCAACCCACTTACCCTGCTTTATGTTATCTTTACAGCACTTATTACCACTTGATATCTGTTACTTATCTGTTGGTTTGTTTATCATCTGTGGTTGAAGGCACTTCATGTGTATTGCTCACTGCTGTACCCTAAATCATGCCCAGGGCATAGTAGACACTCAACGATTATTTGGTGAATAAATGACTTAATATAATGGCTATTATTATCATTTATTAGTATTAGTAGGAGAAATATATACATATATATATGTACATATATATATTTAGAAATATATTTTTAAGTAGCAGCTATTTATCTATGCAAACATTCTTTTTACTGATGACAAAACAAAACAAGCACCGTTAATTAATTTGTCCAAGATCACTTGATTATATGAAATTTCGAACTTGTACAAAGAGAAGAGGAGAGTGTAATGAGTTCCTATATACCCAGCACCCAGTTTCAGCCATTATCAACTGACCATAGGGGATTTTAGGCCAACTTGGGAGGACCTATCCTCTGCTAAAAAGCTGTGGTACTAGCAGTCTCTACATCAGGGTGTAAATCAGCCTATCTCACTTTACTCTGGGCTTATCTGTGACTTATTTGAAAACTGACTTTGTATAATACTTCTCATTTTAAAGTGTAATGGTAGCAAAAAAATGGGCAGAAGACATGAACAGACACTTCTCCAAAGAAGACATACAAATGGCTAACAGACACATGAAAAAATGTTCAACATCATTAGCCATCAGGGAAATTCAAATAAAAACCACATTGAGATACCACCTTACACCAGTTAGAATGGCAGAAATTGACAAGGAGAGGTTGGAGAGGTTGTGCAGAAAGGGGAACCCTCTTACACTGTTGGTGGGAATGCAAGTTGGTATAGCCACTTTGGAAAACAGTGTGGAGGTTCCTCAAAAAGTTAAAAATAGAGCTACCCTATGACCCAGCAATTGCACTACTGGGTATTTACCCCAAAGACACAGATGTAGTGAAAAGAAGGGCCATATGCACCCCAATGTTCACAGCAGCAATGTCCACAATAGCCAAACTGTGGAAGGAGCCGAGATGCCCTTCAACAGACGAATGGATAAAGATGTGGTCCATATATGCAATGGAATATTACTCAGCCATCAGAAAGGATGAATGCCCAACTTTTACATCAACATGGATGGAACTGGAGGGGATTATGCTAAGTGAAATAAGTCAAGCAGAGAAAGGCAATTATCATATGGTTTCACTTATTTGTGGAACATAAGGAATAGCATGGAGGACATTAGGAGAAGGAAGGGAAAAATGAAGGGGGGGAGTCAGAGGGGGAGACAAACCATGAGAGACTATGGACTCTGGGAAACAAACAGGGTTTTAGAGGGGATGGAGATGGGGGGATGGGTTAACCTGGTGATGGGTATTAAGGAGGGCATGTGTTGCAATGAGCACTGAGTGTTATATGCAAACAATGAATCATGGAACACTACATCCAAAACTAATGAGGTACTGTATGGTGACTAACATAACATAATAAAAAAAAAAAAATAAAGTGTAATGGTAGCAACTGATTCGCTTATATGGGAATCCTGACTTCACACCAAAGAGAAATGAATCCCCCGTAGATAACAGCAGCGTCTAGATGTCATCTGCAAATGCTGGTTCCTTCAGTGCCAGTTAACTATTATGACAAAGATAGTAACCATTTTAATTTCCATCTGTATGACTTAGCCTAGGAAAATAGAATCAGCTACTTATAAATTGCATGCGTATCTACAAAACATGTGGGCTAACATATTTAGATTTAATAAAGAGAAGACACAGGGGAAAGAGAAATGTACGTAGGAAGGAAGCCAGTGTGAAGGAATCAGCTCTTTTCAGAACAGCGGAGTCACATTACAAGGCACTTAAGCTAGGTGTTAAACTTATCCCCACACTTTCTTCTTTAATCCTCACCACAAAAAATAAATCCATCAGCCTGTGTTAAATTTAGAGGCTTAATAATAATTTAAAAAAAAGATGGAGTGACCCTGCTGGTAATTAGGAAATCTTCAGAATTCCAACCCACACTTTCTTCTCTATCAGGCACTTTAAATTATCTTAAAGACAGAATGGTTCAAAGGCCAGATTTACCCATAGAATTCCTTTCATTTCTCCCCCAGTCTAGCTTGAATTTTAGCATGCAAAAACATTACCCCACAGAATCGAAGACATAAACTATGTACACTCAACTTTAAGGGCAATTTAAGGGGAATAATGAAAGTAACTTTGATTAGACAAGAACTTTCACTTATTGCCACACTTTAGAGCTTAACCTGGAAACAAAGGAACATGTGATATGGAATTCTATTTTAGGGTTAAATGCAAGATTCTGTCTTAGGGCAGGTATACGGTTCTTGGAGTATATAAAAATGTATCAATAAAGCTTTAAACTCTTTGAAGGAGGCTCAAGTAGGCAGGAAAGGAGACCTTTCTCATGTCAGCAGTACATGATGAAAATTGCCCTATTCCTCTAGTTCCATCCTAAACTAGCTAATTAATAGGTAGTTTCACCAATAATTTCTGAAATAACTAAAAGAGGAGGTAATCACAGAAAAGAACAAATATGCTGGTTCAAAAGCACGGAATAGTTCGGCTTTCAATAGACAACCCAGTTCAAACCTTTACAGAGGTAGCAATCAAATATTTTAAATTTGCTTTCTGAAAAATCTTTATTAAAAAATATATCGTTAGGTCACTTAAATATGTCTTAAACACAACTAATTTCTTTGAACTTTTTAGATAGGAACTGAGGGCAACGAGGAAAAAGAATTTGGGATCTCAACAGAATCCATGAAACAATGGGTCCGTCTGGAAATCTTGACAGCTGGAGCCTTTCATTTGCATAGCCTTGTTTCTTGATTTAATTTTGTCAAGTGGATGAAATGTTTATGAAATTCACTGGGTTGATAACCCTGGAGACTTGAAGCATTCAGCCAGGAAATAGTAACTCAAGGCAGGTCAGGTTTCTTGTGGCAGTCAAGGTTTGGGGGCATCTGGTTCTATTTCATTGCTAGAATTCAACCACAGAAGAAATAATGTGCCTTGGGTTTTTATCAAGTTAATTGCCACAGAGGTCCCTGGAGAGGGTGATGGGCATACTTGCAGGGTTCTTAAAGCAAATAATAATTTTTTAAAGGTGTTAGCATTTAGAGGGCAAGAATAACATAGTTTTAAAATTCATCCACTGCTATCACCCTGGTCAAAGTCATCGTCACCCTGGTCAAAGTCATCGTCGTCCTCATCCTCATCATCATCATCAACACTTCCTGGTTATCTTGCTTCTGTTTTTGTTCCCTCACAAAGTAAACTCAACACAGAAGCTAAAGTGATCCTTTTCAAACAAAAGTCATATCATATCATCTGTTTCTTCAAATTCCTCCAAATGGTTTTCTAATTTGCTCAGAGTAAAAGTTGAAGTTCTTACAACGGAGTAGGAGGCCCTCCCCTGACTCCCCGCCCCCTCCAGGACATGTCCCACCCCATCCCCTACCACTCTCCCTTCCCCACTCTGCTATTCTGGGACCACGCCAAGCATGCCCTTACCTCCAGGGACTCTGCACTTCTGGACTCTGCCCAGAACACTCTTCTGTCAGATATCAACATGGGTAGCTCTTAAGGTCTCTGTTCAAATGTGAGATTCTATGCTATAAAAAGTTGAGCCTCATCTGCCACCTCAGTGCATCTTACTGGTCCCATTTGTAGCACGGGCAGCACTTCCTACCATCTGGCATGTTATATATTTACTTGCCTATTTCTCTCCTAGACTGGAAACTCTACAAGGACAGAGGCTGGGTGTTTACCGCAACCTCTCCAGCTGCCGAACACATGCTTAGCACACTCACAGTCGGTATATGTCAAATGAAAGAATGATACGTTAGCATTAGTGAGGATGAAGCTAGCTGATTGCACCTGTGTGCCAGGCACTGTTCTAACCACTTTACGCACATTCGCTCATGCCATCCCCACAATGGCCCCATGACAGAGGTACTGCGATTCTCCTCATGTTACGGGTGAGGAAACTGAGACACAAGAGGTTAGGTATTTGGCCAAGACCATACAAAAAACAAATAAATTTACAAATGAGACAGGGTTTGGGGGTCCTTAACTTACTCCTTTTCATTTACAGGTGGGAAAACCATGTCTAGGCGAGTTGTTAATGGGAAGACTGGGGGCTGGGGCCTCCTCTCTGGGTGTACTGCCCAGGCGCCTGCCAGCTGCAGGACTGCCAAATGCCCAGTTCTCGCCAGTGATAACATGCTACCCTGTCTTTACACGACCAGAATCCCACAGATCTTAGCAGAGCAACTGGCACACAGTAAGCACTCAACCATAATTTTTGGAAAAAGAAAAAAAGGAATGAGAGATGACAGAATTTGGGGGAAGCTAAGAAAGTCTCTTCTCAGATTATGAGCAGGTATGGCAATGCAACCAAACCCACTTGCAAAGGGCATGAGGATTCTATCTGAGATCACCTCAAACAGTCCTCTTTCGAGGCAGTTAATGCTGTATGTGAACCCTCAGCTTTGGGGTACCTTCCCCAGGTGCAGTAGATGGGTTAGGCAGAGATTCTAGGGAACAACCTTAAGAGCAACCTGTACTAGGAGCCAAGTGGCATGAAGTTTTATACATGCAAATATCCCACTATCCATCCACCTTTCCCACTCTAAGTCCATCTCTAGAACAAAGACTGATGCACATTTTAGCCTAATTTCACTGGACTCAAAATGTGTGTGTGTGTGTGTGTGTGTGTGAGTGGGTGTGTAGTGGATGTGTTGGTGGGTGTGGCGGGGTGGTGAATGGGCTCAACAGATGTGCTGGTGACTACGCGGGGAGACTGGCGATGAAGCAGGGGCTCCATGCAGTGTGACCAGTTCATCCCAGTCCTTAGGGGATGGTGTCATACCCTCGCCTTGCCTGACTACATATATATGCCCATCAACAAAACACTCTCTTCTGTTCTACAAAATCTCCATCTCAATTTCTCATCAGAATGACACTGAGAAGTGCTTATACTGGATGGTATAAGTGATTGTCATAACAGTTGAACTCAGAGACCCAGCCCCTTTGCACTCTTCTTAGCAGTCAGCCTCCAGGGACACCCAAACACCATCGCTGCAGTCGTGCACTGAGGCCTCACGCTGCAGCAGCACCTTCTACGGGGGAGCTGCCACTGCTGGGTGTGGCTGTCAGTCCCAGAGGCTCCTAGAGAAGAGCTGGTGACTACCAACTCCTAGCGGGACACCAGCTGAGACAGAGTGGTGGGTGAGTTTGTTGGCCCGGTCACCCCCACGGAGAGTTTGGGGATCCTCACTCTGAGCTGTTGCATTTCCCTTCGATTAGGGATGTGGAGAGGAAGCCTTACTGGTGACAGGATAAGTCTTCCTCCCCACTCTGAGATCTCAGCCAGTACAAGAACCAGAGCCTCACACCTCCTCCGAGACCCCGATTTCAAGCGCAGGCAGAAAAAGCAGAGTTGCAATTATGCATGTGCTCATCTTGCTCTCACAAGCTTGTGTTTAAATAGCTCACAACTTTTTAATTGTGGTATTTGGTTGATTTTGTGGTAGGCTGTAGACTCATGTATTGTTGGCTACATCAAATCTTTAAAGCCAAAATGTGTTCTTCAAATTTCCTCAATTTTTAAAATTTAACTACTAGGTAGTAATACTTTTAAAAAATTGTTAAAATGTATAATCGTCATTTATTATGTACACTGTGGTAAAGGCTTTAAGAAAATTATCTTTCTTTTGCCCTCATTTTACAGTTGGGAAACTGAGGCCCAGATGGGGTAAGTAATGTGTCTGAGGTCACCAGTGGGTGAAGTTGGGATTGGAATTTGAGTCAGTCTTTCTGCAGCCTGTGCCTTTACCCATGTACTGCTTTCATTATTAGTTATTATTGTGTTACTATGCTTTCATTTTAAGAGCAGCCTAGTTCTAGGAACACTTAGGTACTTTTTGTAACAGAGGAAGCCGCCCGAGGCACCTCACTTACAGCTAAGTGGAGTGGACTCTTGGTAGCACCGGAGTCTGAGTCTTCAAAACCATTGTTGGTTCTTTCTAAAAGCTGTGAAGACAAAAAGAAAACATTTGTACGTGAGTAAAATTTGCAGAAGAAATCCTCCTTTAAGGATACTAATGTTGACATCAATGCAAAAGGGGCTTTGGAAATGTAAAAAATAACGCAACTTAGCAATATACGAAATCTGGTGCAGCATATCCGAAACAAATAAGAAATCAAACATGGCATATCTAAAACAGGTACTCTAACTGAATCTTTCAACTTCTAGATCATCTCAGCACTTGCTAATAAAAAAAGGCTTTCATACTTGAAAGATGCTCAGCCTCACCAATCCAGGAAAATAATTCATGTTTAATCCACTTTTCACCCAGCAGATTGTAATAATGAAAAATTATAATACCTAGTGTTTATTCCATCATCAAAAACATATACTGGAGGTAGTGTTGGAAGAGACATATAAATCTCCTGTTCTCATGGAGCTTACATTCTAGGGAGGGAAATCAGAGACAAACAAATGAATACAGAAATAAGAAAATATCTGCTGATGACATATGCTATAATGAAAATAAAATAGGGTGATGTGATAGGGGATGACTGGGAAGTTACTTAACAGCTGATGATTAGGGAAGTCCCCTTCAAGGAAGTGACAATTAAAGTAAGACCTAAATAATAAGAAGAATTACACCAAGTAAAAGTGTGTCAGGAGAGTATTCTGGAGGAGGAAGTTGTGGAGAAGGGAGTACAAATGCATCAAGGGGGGATGAACATGGTGAGCTGAAGGAACAGAAAGGATAGTGTGACCAGGGTATGATGCTGGTGAAGGTATCAGGAAAAAGACATTCTCATGGACTCTTGGTGGGGACAAATTGTTAAAACCTTTCTGGGCAATTTGTACATACCTCTGACCCTAGGAATTAATTCCCAATAAATAATGAGACAAGTGCACAATGATGCATGTATAAAGAAAATTCTTCAATGAATATTTGATGAATGATTACCCATGTGCCTAGACACTGAAGATTCAATAATAAATAATATATTAAAATATCAATTTTCTTGGGGGACATAGGGTAGGCAATAAAAGAAAGAAGTTATGAGTTAATTAGAAAACAGGGGAGGAAGGTTCAGAGGGCCAGAGGGGAGATCAGTTTGGAACTTAAATAGGTGATCAGGGAAGATCTTACTGGCTGAGAAAATTCTGGAGGGTGATGAGAGAGCCTTGTGGACATCTGGGGAAGGAGCATTCCAAGCAGAGGGGCCAGCAACTGCCAAGTCCCTCTGGAACAGGTGTGCTTAAGAACATCCAGGATGCTGGAGCAGAGTGAGCAAGGACGAGAATGACAGGAAAGGAAAGAGAGATGGTGGCAGTGGGGGTGGGAGTGTCATCAAGAGCCTTCTGGGTTGCTGTAAGAATTTTGACTTTTCATCCTGAGATGGAATGTCACTGGTGTGTTTTGAGCAGAGAGATGACATGTTCTAACTTTTAGACTCTAGGGAGGGCACAGAGAGAAACTGGGGCAATAGTCTAAGAGAGAAATAACAGTGGCTTAAAGCTGTGGAGAGCAGTAGGGATGGAGAGAAGTAGTTGGATTGTAGATATTTTTGGAGGTAGAATCAACAGGATTTCTTGATGGATTGGTTGAACATGAACGTAAGAGAAAGCGAGAAGTCAAAGATGACTCCCAGGATTTTGTCCTATGCAAATGGAAGGATGGCAGTTCCATGAACTGAGATGGAAAAGAACAAAGGTGGAATATACATAGTGGGAAAGAATGAAAGTTTGGTTTTGGAAATGGTAAGTTTGAGATGTTTTTAAGGCATCCAAAAGTGCATGCTAACCAAGCAGCTGTTGGGCACATGGGTGTGGAGTTCAGGTATTTAAATCCATAAGATTGGATGAGATGCGCAAGAGAGTAAAGTAAACAGAGATGAGAGATAAGGAGAGAGTTGGAAAGATGAGGGGGAGTCAGCAGGGAGACAGATTGAGCAGATGAACTAGAAGGAACACCAGGAAGTGTGAGGTCTGGAAACCAAGTGACGAAAAAGTTTCAATGAGATAATGAGTAACCATGTCAGAAGTCCTGATAGGTCAAGTAAAATGAGCCCTGAGAATTGACCACTGGGCTTGGCAACACAAGGCTATTAGTGACTCTGTGAACAGCAGTTTATCAAAACACTGTTTATATGAAAAAAAATAGAAAAAGAGACAGCAACAAAGATGGGTTAAATAAATTAAAAGTGGGACAGGGACTTCTGGGGAAAATGGTGGAGTAGGAAGTTCCGAGGCTCACCTCATCCCAATACAACTAGTTAACACCCACATCAGTGTAAATAACGCAGAAAATGATCCAAAGATTGGCAGAACAGACTCTCCACAGCTATGAATTGAGAAGAGGCCACATCAAATTGTGTAGGAAGGGCAGAAATGTGGTTGGGAGCTAAACGGACCTGTGGGACTGTTTGAGGGAGGGAGGAACAATAGGGGTACAGAGAAGGGAGAGAAACAGAAAATTACACCAAGCACCTGGGCATGGGAACCCGCACAGGGAAGATGAATCCCCATAACATTTGGCTTTGAAAACCAGAGGGGCCTAATTTCTTGAGTTCTTACATTCAGTGGGGCTTACCACCTGGAACTTTAAAAATCAGTGAGCTCAGCTCTGGGAGAGCCAGGAGAGTAATAGGAAACGGAGTCCTGCCTTTAAAGAGACAGCACAACAAATAGCCCAGCAGAGATACAGCACAGAATCAGCAGTTTGAAAAATGCCTGGGATACAAGGGAAGATTTATTTACTAATCTCAGAGCATGTGCTGGAGGGGCAGGGATTTTTAGAAGACCATTCCAAGAAAAAAAGAGTTGGCAGTTATCATTTCCCTCCCTTGTCCCCTAGCCTAGACACATTGACCAACTCTGTGCCAACATTTTCCACCTAACTTGCCCCTGCCCTAGTGCTCTTCTCCAGACCTGCCCCCTTCAATATGTCCTTACCCGGAGCCCACCCAAAGAGGTGCCACAAGCCTGGCAGTGCACAAGCAGCCCTGACAGGAGCCAGTACTACATCAAAGTGACTCCTTCCTGGGGAGAGGGGAGGATCACTACACATACCAGTCTGACTGCGGCTCCAGCATGGGCTGGGAGCAGACATCAGGTCTGACTGCAGGCCCTGCTCACTAACAAAAGCTTCTCAGGAGACAACACAGGGAAAGTGCCCTGCAGTTTGGTGCTACTGTATCTCTGGCAAATGCTTGGTCTGACTCAACTCAAACCCAAGGCAGCCCCAGCTGGCCCACTAACAACACAGGGACCAAACCCTGCCCACACAGGCAAAGAGAGATGACTGGACTGAAGGCAAAAGCAGCCCAACCACAACAGTGGGGTGCACACAACACACATAGGAGATACCCCAAAGCGCCAGGTTCTGGTAAATAGGGGACTTTGCACTGCAGGGCACTACTGGACCTCTTCTTCATAAGGCCACTATTTTCAAGAGCAGGAGATGTAGTGGACTTTCCTAACACATAGAAACACAGACAGGGAGTTAGACAAAAATGAGGAGACAGAGGAATATGTCTCAAATGAAAGAATAGGACAAAATCACAGCAAGGGAGCTAAAACAAATGGAGATAAGTAATATACTTGATAGAGAATTTAAAGTAATGGTCATAAAGATACTTACTAGACTTGAGAAAAGAGTGGAGAACCTCAGTGAGACCCTCGACAAAGAGAAAACATAAAAAAGAACCAGAGATGAACTCAATAAATGAAATTAAACATTTCCTAGATGAAATAAATAGTAGACTACAGGAAGCAGAAGAATGGTCAGTAACCTGGAGGACAGAGTAATGGAAAGCAATCAAACTGAACAATCAAAGAGAGAAAAAGTAATAATAAAAAAGGAAAAAAGACTTAGGGAATTCAGTGACACCATCAAGCATGATAGCATTCACATTATAGGGATCCCAGAAGAAGAGATAGGAAAGGAGGCAGAAAATTTATTTGAAGATATAATATCTGAAAATTTTCTGAATCTGGGGAAGGAAACAGAAATCCAGATCCAGGAGTCACAAAGATCCCCCAACAAAAATCTACCCAAGGAGGTCCACAGCAAGATACATAGTAATTAAAATGATGAAAAGAAGTGATAAAGAGAATTTTAAAAGCAACAAGAGAAAAAAAAGCAGTTACATAAAAGGGAAGCCCCATTAGGCTATCAGTGGAGTTTTCAGTAGACACTTTGCAGGCCAGAAGGGAGTGGCATGATATATTCAAAGTGCTGAAAGAAAAAAACCCAGCAACCAAAAACACTCTATCCAGCAAGGCTATCATTCAGAATAGAAGGAGAGATAAAAAGTTTCCCAGACAAAAGTTAAAGGAATTAATCACCACTAAACTAGCCCTACAAGAATATTAAAGGGGACATTTTCTTTTCTTTTCTTTTTTTTTTTTTAAGAGAGAAAGCAAGAGAGAGCACGCATGTGTGTGCACAAGCAGCATGGAGGGGCAAAGGGAGAGGGAGAGAGAATCCCAAGCAGGCTCCACACTCAGCACTGAGCCTGACTCGGGGCTCAATCCCACCACCCTGAGGTCACAACCTGAGCCTAAATCAAGAGTCAGATGCTTAACCGACTGAGCCACCCAGGCACCCCTAAAGGGACTTTTTGAATGGAAAGGAAAGACCATAAGTAAAAGAAAAGTAGGAAGCAAAAAGCAGTAAAATTAGCTATATTATAAAAACGAGTCAAGGGATTCACAAAATAAAAGGATGGATACCATATATCTAAAACATGGGGGTGGGAAGAGGAGTAAAGAATGGGTTCAAACTTAAGCAATCATCAACTTAATATACACTGATACTGGTAACCACAAATTAAAAACTAGCAATAGATATGCAAAAAATAAAGAGAAAGGAATCCAAGTATATCACTACAGAAATCCAGCAAACCATGAAAGAAAAAAGCAAGAGAAGAAAGGAACAGAGAAGAACTACAAAAACAACCATAAAACAAGTAACAAAACAGCAATAAGTACATACTTATCAATAACTACTTTGAGGGGCAACTGGGTGGATCAGTCTGTTAAGTGTCTGCCTTTGGCTCAGGTCATGATCCCAGAGTCTTGGGATCCAGCCCCACATTAGGCTTCCTGCTCAGTGAGGAATCTGCTTCTCCCTCTCCCCCTGCTCATGCTCTCTCTCTCTCTCAAATAAATAAAATCTTTTAAAAAAATAACTACTTTGAATGTAAATGGACTAAATGTTCCAATCAAAAGACATGCGATGACGGAATGGATAAAAAAGCAAGATCCATCTAAATGCTGCCTATAAGACTCATTTCAGACTTAAAGACACATGCAGATTGAAAGTAAAGGTATAGAAAGGCATTTATCATGCAAATGTAAGTGAAAAGAAAGCCAAGGTAGCAATACTTATATCAGACAAAATAGACTTTAAAACAGACTGTAACAAGAGACAAAGAAAGAAACTATATAATCATAAAGGGAATAATCCAACAGGAATATGTAACAACTATAAATATTTTATGCACCCAACATGGGAATGCCCATATATATAAAGCAGCTAATAACAAACATAAAGGAAGTAACTGACAATAATACAATAATAGTAGGGGACATTACCACCCCACTCACATTAATGGATGGATCATCTGACAGAAAATCATCAAGGAAACAGTGGCTCTGAGTGACACATTGGAGTAGACGGATCTAATAGATATATTCAGAACATTCCAACCTAAGACAGCAGAATACACATTCTTTTCAAGTGCATATGGAATATTCTCCAGAATAGATCACATATTAGGCCACAAAACAAGTCTGAACAAATTCAAAAACACTAAAGTCATACCATGTATCTTTTCTGACCACAACACTATGAAACTAGAAATCAAGCACAAGAAAAAACTCTGGAAAGAACACGAACACACGGATTTTAAATAACATGCTACTAAACAATGAATGGGTCAGCCAAGAAATCAAAGAGGAAATAAAAAAATACATGGCAGTAAATAAAAATGAAAATATAATTGTCCAAAATCTTTGGGATGCAGCAAAAACTGTCCTAAGAGGGAATTTTATAGCAATACAGGCCTACCCCAAGAAGCAAGAAAAATTTTTTCTCAAATAAACAACCTAATGTTACACCTAAAGGAGCTAGAAAAAGAAGAATAAACCAAACCCCAAATCACTAGAAAGAAGGAAGTAATAAAGATTAGAGCAGAAACAAATGAAATAGAAACTGAAAAAAAAAAAAAAACAACAGATCAATGAAACAATGAAACAAGGAGCTGGTTCTTTGAAAAGATAAACTTTCAGCCAGACTCATCAAAAAAAAAGAAAGCAAGAAAGAAAAAGGAGAAAGAAAAAACAGAGAGGACTCAAATAAATAAGCAAAATCAGAAATGAAAAAGAAATGACAACTGATACTACAGATACAAAGAATTATAAGAGAATATTATGAAAAATTATAGGCCAACAAACTAGACAACCTAGAAGAAATGGATAAATTCCTAGAAACATATAACCTCCCAAAACTGAATCAGGAAGAAATAGAAAATTTGAACAGACCAGTTAGCAGCAATGAAAATGAAGCAATAACCAAAAAACTCCCAACAAACACAAGTCCAGGACCAGATGGCTTCACAGGCAAATTTACTAAACATTTATTTAAAGAAGAATTAATACGTATTCTTCTCAAACTATTATTAAAAAAATAGAAGAGGAAGGAAGGCTTCCAAATTCACTCTATGGGGCCAACATTATCCTTATAACAAAACCAGATAAAAACACTCCAAAAAAAGGATAACTACAGGCCAAAGCTCTGATGAACATAGATGCAAAAATCCTCAACAACATTGCAAATCGAATCCAATAATACATTTAAAAAAATCATTCACCACAATCAAGTGGGATTTACTCCTGGGATGCAAGTGTGGTTCAATATTTGTAAATCAATGGGATACATCACATCAATAAGAGAAAGGATAAACCAATATAGTCATTTCAATAAATGCAAAAAAAAAAAAGCATTTGACAAAGTACAACATCCATTCATGATAAAAACCCTCAACAAAGCATGTTTAGAGGGAACATACCTCAACATAATAAAGGCCACACATGAAAAACCCACAGCTAACATCATATTCAATGGTGAAAAAACTGAGAGATTTTCTCCTAAGCTCAGGAACAAGACAAGGATGTCCACTCTCACCACTTTTATTCAGCATAGTACCAGAAATCCTAGCCACAGCAATCAGACAAGAAAAAGAAATAAAAGGCATCCAAACCTGTAAGGAAGAAATAAAACTTTCACTCTCTGCAGATGACATGATACTCTATATGGAAAACCGTAAAGATTCTACCAAAAAAAATGCTAGAATTGATAAATGAATTCAGTAAGGTTGCAGGATAAAAATCAATATACAGAAATCCATTGCATTTCTATACACTAATAATAAAGTAACAGAGAAATTAAGAGAACAATCCCATTTACAATTGCACCAAAAAGGATAAAATACCTAGGAATAAACATAACCAAGGAGGTAAAGACCTGTACTATGAAAACTACAAAACACTGATGAAAGAAACTGAAGGTGACACAAACAAATGGAAAGATATTCCATGCTCATGGATTGAAGAACAAATATTTTAAAATGTCCATACCACCCAAAGCAATCTGTACATTTAATGTAATCCCTATCAAAACACCAACAGCATTTTTCACAGAACTAGAACAAATAATCCCAAAATCTGTATGGAACCACAAAAGACCCTGAATAGCCAAAGCAATCTTGAAAAAGAAGAATAAAACTGGAGGAATCACAATCCCAGATTTCAAGATATACTACAAAGCTGTAGTAATCCAAACTGTATGGTGCTGGCACAAGAACAGATACATAGAACAATGGAACAGAATAGAGAACCAAGAAACAAACCCATGATTATATGGTCAATTAATTTTCAACAAAGGAGGCAAGAATATGCAATGGGAAAAAGTCTGTTCAAAAAATGGTGTTGGGAAAACTGACAGCAACATGCAAAAGAACGAAACTGGACTACTTTCTTACACCATACACAAAAATAAACTCAAAATGGATTAAGGATCTAAATGTGAGACCTGAAACCATAAAAATCTTAGAAGACAGAATAGTCAGTAATTGCTTTAACATCGGCCATAGCAACATTTTTCTAGATATGTCTCCTGAGGCAAGAGAAACAAAAACAAGAATAAACTATTGGGACAACATCAAAATAAACAGCTTCTGCACAGCAAAGGAAACAATCAATAAAATAAAAAGACAACCTACCGAATGGGAGAAAATATTTGCAAATAACATATCTGATTAAGGGTTAGTATCCAAAATATGTAAAGAACTTACACAACTCAACACCAAAAAAACACAAACAATCCAATTAAAAATTAGGCAGAAGACATGAACAGACATTTCTCCAAAGAAGACATCCAGATGGCCAACACATAAAACGATGCTCAATATTACTCATCATAAGTGAAGTGCAAATCAAAACCACAATGAGATATCACTTCACACCTGTCAGAATGGCTAAGATCAAAAACATAAGAAAAAACAAGTGTTGATGAGGATGTGGAGAAAAATGAACCCTTGTGTATTGTTGGTGGGAATGCAAACTGGTGTAGCCACTGTGGAAGATAATATGGAGTTTGCTCAAAAAATTAAAAACAGAGCTACGATATGATCCAGTAATTCCACTCCTGGTACTTACCCAGAGAATATGAAAAAACTAATTTGAAAGGTATGTGCACCCCTATGTTCACTGAAGCATTATTTACAATAGTCAAGACATGGAAGCAGCCTAAGTGTCCATCAATAGATTAATAGATGAAGAAGATGTGGTATACGTATAACGAAATATCATTCAGCCACAAAAAAGAATGCAATCTTGGCATTTGCTACAACATGGATGGATCTAGAGACTATAATGCTAAGTGAAATAAGTTAGTCAGAGAAAGACAAATACCCTATGATTTTACTCATATGTGGAATTTAAGAAACAAAACAAATGAACAATGAAAAAAACAGACAAACCCAAAAATGGACTCTTAAATACAGAAAACAAACCGATGGTTACCAGAGGGGATGTAGGTGGGGGGATAGGTGAAGGGGATTAAGAGTACACTTATCTTGATGAGCACTGAGTAATGTATAGAATTGCTGAGTCACTATTTTGTACACCTGAAATTAATATAACATTGTATGTCAACTACACTGGAAATAATTTTTTACAAGTTTAAATAAATAAAATCTAAGTAAATAAGAGTGGTGTAATCACCCATTGAGATAAATTATCCTTATTTATGTGGCTTTAAGTTCTTCTTTGTATAGTGATGTATCCAAAAGGAACAAAAACCCAACACCCAAAGCAGTGATGTGTGGTGAATATGGTGGTACTCAACATCCACTCCAGCGGGCTGTGGAAGCTAGACAGTTATAAACTGTTTCCTAGGCTTCCTTGAACTAGGGTTCCAGATGTAATTTAAGTTCTGCCAATTAGATGCACTGACCTGAAATGCTGAGGACAGACATGAGCTGAGGACATCTTTGTGATTTCCGATGATGGGCACAGTTGTGAAGACTTTGTCTTTCACCTTCCTGGGTACAGGCTCCTAGCTTAGTGAGGGTGGAGTCGCCAGACAGGGATACCGGGCATCCACTTTTTGGCAGTATGGATCATGCAGGAGCTGTGGGGCTCTAGGGCCAACAGTAGTGGCACTGACAAGCGTGTCCCCCCACAGCCAGGATGATGTGTCCGTGGAGCAGCCGTTCTGGTGGATACTTTCTGATTCCCTGTCACCCTGATCATGGGGAAGGGGCAGCCGCCCCGGCTACTCCAAGCTCACAGTTCAGGCTTATTTCTGGATGACCACCCAGGCATCTCCTCTTCTATTTATTTATTTTTATTATTTTTTTAATTTAAATTCAATTAAATAACATATAATGTATTATTGGTTTCAGAGGTACAGGTCTGTGATTCATCAGTCTTATATAATACCCAGTGCTCATTACATCAAGTGCCCTCCTTAATGTCCATCACCCAGTTACCCCATCCCTCCACCCCTCTCCCCTCCAGCAACCCTCAGTTTGTTTCCTCTGATTAAGAGTCTCTTATGGTTTATCTCCCTCTCTGGTTTCATCTTGTTTTATTTTTTCCTCTCTTCCCCTATGATCCTCTATTTTGTTTCTTAAATTCCACGTATCAGTGAGATCATATGATCATTTTCTTTCTCTGGTTGACTTATTTCAGTTAGCATAATAGCCTCTAGTTCCATCCACATCCTCACAAATGGCAAGATTTCATTTTTTGATGGCTGCGCAATATTCCATTGTATATATATACCACATCTTCTTTGTCCATTCATCTGTCGATGGACATCTGGGCTCTTTCCACAGTTTGGCTATTGTGGACATTGCTGCTATAAACATCAGGGTACAGGTGCCCCTTTGGATCACTACATTTGTATCTTTGGGTAAATCCCATTTTTAAAAATCAAATCTTTTTCTGCTTAAAATAGCTAGCATTGTTTCTGTTTCCTTCAAATGAAACCTGATTGATTCAAAGAGTAATGGAGTTTATCATAGCAGTTTTCTTAATGGGGGAGGCAAGGGGAAATTATACCACTCAATGCACCAGAAAGCGAAACTTCCTAAAATCCACTTTATCCATTTTTCTCCTGGAAAGTCCCAAACTTGTTAAGTGGAAAAACACATTTTAAAGCCATATGTGTGGAATAGTAGCATTTCCATTTTTTTAAAAAAATCTGTATTAATGTGACGATAGATGGCAGAAAAAAAAAGCCTAGAAATACCTACCCTAAAATGTTTAGTACAATAACCTGAGAGCGGGATTATGGATGAATTTTATTTTCTTCTCTTTCCTGGTTTTTTGTTTTTTGCAGTAACTATGTATTGTTTCTGTAATCAGAAAAACACTAAAGCTATTTCTACTTGGGGAAAAAAGCTATTAATCTTCCTTTTCACTCAACAGAATGATGTCCACGGACCCCCCAGATAGGTCCAGAGCTCCTTTCTAGTCAATGCATGTGGAACAAAATGTTCGGATTCTCTGGTAGATCAAATAGCAGTGTAAAATTTATCATCTAAGAGCACGTGCTCTTAAGTTTGCAAAGAGTACAATGTAAATAATTATATCAGAGGTATAAGGCATTTTATGTTTGTTTTTATTAGTATGAGAATAGAATTTGGAACTTAAACAGTCTAGGATAAGTTAGACTAATGAGACTAAATTTAATTTTAACTTCAAAGCAAACAACTTTAAAACCAATCTACCGTGCATAGTTGAAATACAAGTAGCCCTAACTGCTTGAAAAGGCTAGAAAGCAGCTGTTCTTTGCTTTGTTTTGCAATATTATCACCTGCAAGACTTCCTGGAATTGACAGTGTGTACCGACACCAAATCCTGTCCTAGAATGAACTTTTAATCAAAGGAACATAGGATCATTTCCACCATTATCACAAACATGATGAACAGAGACAAGAAGACAAAATACTGTTTATAGCCACAAATTAGGTATGTTTCCAGAAGATTATGGAATAAGATTTTTCCACACACATACTTTGATCATTCTAACAGCATGTGATATTTTACTTTTATCATCTACCAAATATTCGCTGAGAGTTATCTCTATGCAGGACCCCGGGTTAGGCACCAGGATTCAACTGTGCAGTGAACAGATGTTGCTGTTGACTCGAGTGATTGTGGAGGCTAATGGGGAACCCAGAGAACTTACTGGGTAATGAAAACAACGGGAGCTAGGATGCAGGATGCTATGGGAGCACGAAGAGGTAACTGACATAACCTTGGGGATCAGAGAAGACTCTTCTGTCAAGGAAGGTCTAGCCTGACACCTGGATGGTAGGAGTCAGCCAGGCACAGAGAGAGAGGGATTTCCAGGCAGAAGGAAGAGCATGTGAGAGCCGCGAGTACAAAAAATTTGAAAAACTTTCAGTTTAATAAGACTATAACAGTATGTAGGGGTGAGGAAAGGATGAGTAGCAGAACGGGAGGCTGGAAACATAAGCAGAAATAGATTCGGTATAGAGTGATTATATCGTTACTGTCCAGTCCAGGACGTTTTTGAGAGCGATGATTGTGGCAGGACAATAGCTGTAAACCAGGACATCAAATCAGGATAATTATTCAGAGTCACTGAAGTGCTCTAAGCAGAGAAGAGGCACGATCATGATAAGATTCTTGGGTATCATAAAAATCTCTCTGGCCACAGTGTGGAAAATGAACTGCTTGTGGTGTTGGGGTGGGGATTACAACCCCAGAAACGGGCAGATCAGTTAGGATATTCCAACTCTGGAATTTCCGAATTGTGAATTATTAAGCTGGTGAGACCTGATGGTGGCCCGAACTGCAGAAAAGGCAGTGGAAATGGAAGGAAGTAGGTGCATTCAAGAGTTTCATTCACTCCTTTATTCATTCATTCCATAATTATTTTTTCAGCACTGTGCTAGGCACTGAAATTTTCAGTTTCAAAATGGTCCCTACCCACATGAAACTCATAGTTTAGAAGGTATAGTGGACACCATCCATTGACTGAACAGTGGAGGAAGGGGGAAAGGTGGAGTCAAGGGTGACCCCCAGTTTTCTAGCTTTGGTAACAGGGTGAATGGTGATGCTTTCTCTAAGAAACAAAGAGAATAAGCAAGATCTGGGGAGAGAAAGGTGTGTTGTTGGGTTTTGGTTTGAAGAGCTGCTGCGACATTCCAGGGGAGATGTCTGGTGGACAGATGGATATAATGTTCGAAGCTTGGAAGAGAGAGCTGGGCTAGAGTAATGGATCTGGGAATCACCAGCAGTGGCTGATACATGAAGCCCCCGCCTATGGATGAGACTGCCCAGGGAGAACGTGTAATGAGAGAAGGGAAAAGAACCTAGGACATAAGCCTCAGGAACCTCAAGGTTTGAAAGAGGCAGAGAGTCTGCAACAGGGGCTGAGGAATGGACAGAGATAGAAAAAAAACAAGGAAAGTGAGATGATGATGATGATGATGATGATGGTGGTGGTGATGGTGGTGGTGGTGGTGGTGAGAAATGATGACGGTGATGGTGGTGGTGGTGGCGGCAATGGTTACCAGGGTATGAAGGTTGAGGTGGTGATAAATGATAATGAAGATTCTCATGGGTAACAGCCGGAAAGTTATAAAGCATTTACTATGAGCCAAGCATCCTACTACGGGCCTTACATGGATCACCTCTATCTATCCTCAAGTAATCCATTATGACTTTCTCAAGTTCACACAGCCTGTGAAGGACAGACTACAGAATTGAACCCAGGTCTAACTCAAAACCCATGTTATTTACCCCACAAAACAATGCCTTCCTATCAACTGATAAGCTGAAACTCTCCCCTGATATTTCACAAAGAAAAAAAAAAAACCAGCAGGGATGAGTATAGGAGAAAGGAGAGGTGGTTTTGTGGTTTCTTTTCTTCAGGTATGTAAGTCTTCTGAGGTCTCTAACTTGAACAATTTCCTTTATCTTTGTGATTTTCCTCTTCGTCTCCTAAGGAGTGGCGAGTACTCATCTCAGGTACACAGCAGACATCGATTGGAATCTAGCTCCACTAAGGGCTCCTCCCGCTTTAGTGATTCTTCTTTGTTAAGAAGACAGTGTGAAAAGGTGGGGAGAAAAGCAACATGCAAGTCATTCAAAACTGGCACTTCTCTTTAGACTTAACTTTTTTTACTTATTTAGAATTTGGTACTGAACATATCAAGTCCAAGGAATGAGCCAGAAACACAGACTGCCCAGACCCCCTTTGGTGGATAAATGTCTCAGGGGAGGAACATGGCAGCCAGAGAGAGACAGAGAGCTCATACCATGACTCATTCTACAAACTCGTAAGTCAGCCCGTGGTCTGCAATATTCCTGGAAGACAACATTGTTCTACAGAGATCAACCTACCTTGTCAAACTCAAATGGAATAGCTCTTTTGAAACACAGTTATAGCTAAGAATGCATGCCAAAGAAGCAGCATCATAAGAAGCAATGAGTTCTGCACATAAAGTTTGTAGTTATAAATCAAAGCATACAATCTTATATGTGTAAGATAAAAGCAGACTAGTTATAACTTTCTCTCCTTTAAAACTATTTCCAATTAATATATCCTCATGCTTATCATCAACATTTACACAATCTATGCATCCACACGCTAGTTTTCACATTGAATTACCTGCATAAATTCAACATACACATCCAATATGTTGCCATAGGCTTCTATTGGAAAAATAAAAATTTTGCATTTATTCCAAGGATCAACTTGGTCCTCTGCCTAAACAATCTATTAAAATGGTTGCTTTAATAAAGCCTCTATCTGGACTACTTAATTTTATCCCTTGTCATGTCCAAAATCCCAGAAATACTTCTTTTCTCAATTGGTCAGTCATTTATAAAGCCTGTATAAAGAGTCTAGCACTGCTTGATCTCACTTCTTACCCCAGTCTCCTATCACCTTGCATTTGTCAAGACTCTCCTGGGTAAACAAAACAGAAGGTTTGGGATTAAAACTACTTCTAACCCCCACTGACAAGTAAAGATAGGTGCTTAAGAACTAGGAAGAGAACAAGCAAACTTTTCAACCATCTTATTTGTGAAATAAAAACTCTCTTTTTCAACTGGGACGTAGCTGGGATGCTCTACAATTTCGTTGGGCCCAAGAAAATTATTGTATTTGAGATTATAGCAATTTATAGGACATTTTCTGAATCTGGACGGTGTTTGCACAGGATTGGAAGGCTCATATAAAGAGCAGCTCCACGTCTTGGATTTAAAAGCCACAAAGGTAATAGAAGGCCAAGTTTAAGCCTCTTTCTCTATGAAGTGAATCTGTGATAACAAAATCAAGAATAAATATGAACTTAATGGTAAGCCAACTGGCCGCTGGGTTAACAAAACAGTAATCTTATTCAAAATTGTGAGGGCACACATAAATATTACACTGGAGCTGGAAACCCAAGCTTTATAAAGAGATTATCACTGGCTATTTGAAAACATGGCAGGAAAAACTTCAGGGAATCCCCAGAGACCTCAAGCTGATCTAAACCAGTTTTTAAGTGTGCTTTTCAAGAAAGCAGAAAGCAAATATGGCTCAGACTGTAAGAATGGAAATGTGCGGCCAGTGGGTCTGTGAGCTAACCCTCTCTCTTGTTGGTTCTGGTTAGATTCTGACTACACAACTAGTTTCCACAAGGTAGGAGGGGATAGGAGGAGCTAGAAAACCAATCAGAAAAAATCTGCGGGGACCATGTAAAGGAGGTGCTCTGAGGAAAGGTTTAAAAATGGATTTATTTCTCTTTCAGCAGTGAGGACTGAGAGGACATTATGAGTTTTCGAGTCTGTGAAGGGTTGGAAGCAGGCCAAGGCCCCTGGAACGTTGGCACCTCTGTCAGAAATTCTATTTCACATTCCACTTGTCTGTGCTTGAGAATGAAACGCTATTTGGGCAACCTTAGGGCCATTCCTGACCTGGCTCTGGCTCCGTCCAGAATGGGGGCTGGGTCTGCAGAAGTTCCAGACCACCCAGCCTGTGTCAATACTCTCTATTTAGAGGATCTCAGGGGCCCAGGAGAGGGCTCAGGGATCGCACAGATCTTTCAGTCTCAGAATAAATATGATGTTCCAGGCCACGCTGGACCCCTGTGAACCCCAGGCCTTTGGGCCTAGCCCAAAATAAACTAGCTTCCCCATGATGGCACATCAGTAACAGCAGTGACTATCTGTTTCTCATGATTCTGCTCACACCCCTTCACAAGCTATTAGAAAAAGCTCTGTTGCTTGAAATTGTTACTAACAACAATTATCGGAAACTCACAGGTTTCTAGAAATGTACGAATCTAATCTAATTTCTGCCTCCCCCCTCAATTCCATAAGTAAGGAACCATTAACTTTCTACACTTGTGTAAGTCAAGGTCTGTGCAACCTTAGAAGGCGATAACACGAATTAAGGAGGGTGCTACTGGAAGCTTAGCTAGATTAAGTTTCCATTTTTAATTTGGAGCTGATTTTGATTACTCTGCTTATCTCCTCCCTCCAGTGTGTATTCAGTTCCTGGTGATTTCCTTGCCAATTAAAAGGCAGAAGAGCCCGTAGTATGTGTAAGGAAGGCTAATGAAACCTGCTGTGAAGATAAAGTCAAATGCAAGATGTAAAATGCATGGAGTTCAAAACCATCCTGCAAAAGCCTTAAAAATGTTCACATACGTTGACCTGTAAATCTACTTCAGAGACTTTATCCTGAGAAAGTTTTAAGCCAAAGCCATTCAATAGTTAAACAGCATAAGCAACCTAAATAGTAGAAGAAGGTCAAAGTTATGGCTTATCCAATAATTGAGTATTATTTAGATTAAAAAATGTTTACTGAGTTCTTAATAGTGTTGGGAAAGGATTATGTCATAATATTTCATAGAAAAAAATCAATGTACAAATTTATATTTAATATTACCTCATATATGTAAAGAATGAAATATGTGAGTGAGGAGACTAAAATGAAATACAACTGATGCTTGAACAACATGGGTTTGAACCGCATGAGTCCACTTAGGAGTGGATCTTTTACAATACTTGTAAATATGTTTTGTCTTCCTTATGATTTTCTTAATAACATTTTCTTTTCTCTTACTTTATTGTAAGAATACAGTATATAATACATGTAACACACAAAATATGTGTTGATTGATATTATCAGTAAGGCTTCTGATCAACAGAGGTAGTCAAGTTTTGGGGGAGTCAAAAGTTATAATCAGATTTTCACAAAACAAATGAGCAAAGGGGAAATGAGAGAGAGAGAGCGGCAAATCAAGAAACAGAACAAACTGAGGGTTACCAGAAGGGAGGTTGGTGGGGGGATGGGTGAAATAGGTGATGGGGATTAAGGAGTGCACTGTCTTGATGAGGATTGGGTGAGGTATGGAAGTGTTGAATCACTATATTACACCTGAAACTAGTGTAACACTGTATGTTAACTAACTGGAATTAAAATAAAAACTTAAAAAAAAATTTATACTCAGATTTTCAGTATCCCTAACCCTCCCATAGTTTAAGACTCAACTGTGTATCAACAGGTTAATAATGATTGTTTTGGGGTGGTGGGACTTTGATTTCTTGTGTCCACTTTTTACATATTCTAATCTTTCTATAACAAATATATGTTACTCAAATAAAGAATAGAATAAATTTTTATTTAAAAATAAGATGGTTGAGCCAGATTATTTCCAAGGTCTCTTTAGCTATACTCTGGATGGTATCCAGTCAAAATTTAAGGAGTCGATGTTTTCATGACCATGACTAGTATATCTTCTTCTTTTTTTTTTTTTTTTAAAGATTTTTATTTATTCATTTGAGACAGAGAGCCAGCAAGAGGAGGGGCAGAGGGAGAAGCAGGCTCCTTGCTGAACAGGGGGCCCAAAGCAGGGCTTGATCCCAGGACTCTGAGATCAGGACCCAAGCTGAAGGCTGACACTTAATGGACTGAGCCACCCAGGCACTCCTAGTATATCTTCTTATTAAAGAAATAGTACCGGGTGGGAGGATGGGTTAGCCTGGTGATGGGTATTGAGGAGGGCATGTTCTGCATGGAGCACTGGGTGTTATGCACAAACAATGAATCATGGAACACTATATCTAAAACTAATGATGTAATGTATGGGGATTAACACAACAATAAAAAAATTAAAAAAAAAAAAAAAAAAAAAGAAATAGTACCATTCTGGCCAGTATCAGTGTTAGTTGAATGCATTCCTTTGTGGCCATTAAATTGCAAATTCCTTAGGGGCAGGGACCATCAATACCATGTGGTAGGCATTCAACAAATGTTTGTTGGAATTTAATTTAAATCTGATAAAAGAACAAGAGAGAATTATTGGAATTAGGCACAGGGTGATAACACATTTCCTTGCCTGTTTGAACACTGCAGAACTATCAGAAACATTACTGGTATCCTATATTTTGCCTCTATAAAATAAGTTAAACGACATATTCATTGCTACATTTATAAAACCAACAAACCAATCAGCAAAACAAAGAAACAAACTTGACCTTTCACAGAATATGGTCTTGTAAATGAAAAATGCTCCAGGATAAGTATATCCTTCTATACTACAATGCCAGTTTACTGTTACAGGTGGTGGTACAACTCATGATGAGGTGATCCTCTGTTCTTCTGCCATAAGGAACTAAAGGAAACTAGGATCAAATGAAATTTGGTAAGATTGATGGACCAATACTATGAAGAAGAAGATATACTAGTAAGAGAATTCCAAATGCATTTTCTGGTTGTAAATATCTAAATCAGTCTAGAAAAAGCCAAATAATATGTTTTTGAAATAACAAAACAGTATGATTCTTTTAATCTTGCCATAGGCATTCCAGATGAGGAAGAGTATTAAGATTAACTCAAGAAAAAAAAAAAAAGTTGCTATCTTTAGGGATAAGGGATCCTGGTTACCAAAAACACAAGGACTGCTCCAAGGCTAGAAGAAGCCAAAACTGATTATGGAGGAGACAGGGGTTTTAACTTTGCAGGAGTTGCAAAGAATCACTGCAGAAGCCATCCCAAAGTTTAAAAAAAAAAAAATCCTTAAAGTGCTCCCGCATTATTTTGGAGGTTCCATGGCAGCTTTGGTCTTAAATTGTTTAACTAATTCTCAGAACTCTTAAATTCAATTTTTTCCCAAGCAGAATAAAATTATAAAATTACTACATCTGGGTTATTAAATAGAATCAGAAGGCATAATTCACCTTAATAAGGAAATTATTCTCTTTGGTGCCACAGTTTCCTCTAACCGAATTTGGTTTCATTCTTTGTGTGTGTGTGAGCCAAAAGAGGGAAGCAATGTTTATGTCTTGGAGACAGACGAGGGAGAGAGCTGAAAGGGGTCCCTATCAAAACCTCTGAGGGAACACAATGAGCTGCAGCCACCAGCCAATTTCAGAAGCACCCATCTCAGACACAAAGTATATGCTTTGGTTGCTGCTGCCTTGGGGGCACCCTTAACAGATCTACTAGGATATGGGGCAGCGCCTGGGTGGCTCAGTCGGTTAAGCATCCGACTTTTTTTTTTTTTTAAGATTTTATTTATTTATTTGAGAGAGAGAATGAGATAGAGAGAGAGAGCATGAAGGGGGGAGGGTCAGAAGGAGAAGCAGACTCCCTGCTGAGCAGGGAGCCCAATGCGGGGCTCAATCCTGGGACTCCAGGATCATGACCTGAGCCGAAGGCAGTCGCTTAACCAACTGAGCGCCCCAGGTGCCCCAAGCATCCGACTCTTGATTTCACCTCGAGTCATGATCCCAGGGTCCTGGGATGGAGCCCCAAATTGGGCTCCCTGGGCAGGAGCCTGCTTTTCCCTCTGCCTCTGCCCCTCACCCTGCCCTGCTAGTGCTCTCTCTCAAATAAATAAATAAAATCTTTTAAAAAGTATATATATATATATATATCTACTAGGATGTGATTTTGAGTTTTCTAAGTCCTCTTGGATCTGCCAATAGTTGTTGCAAGGAAATTTTTGTACAACAAAAAACTTTGGCTATTCCTTGGTATTCATGGTAAAGGAATTAACCTGGACCATACCTACTTGCCTCCTGAGTTTTGTAGAGTAATTTGAAAGTTAAGTTCACTCTTCTATATCAGCAGTGAGTTCAACACATTGGTGTATTTCATCAGTGGAAGAATCACCTGATTCTCTTTCTCTCTTTGGATCCCTGCATCCCATGTGGGGTGTGTGTGTCTGTGTGTGTGTGTGTGCAGGGGAGAGCAGAAGATCTGTGTTAATCAACCACAGGTGTTATCATACGTGGGTAACATGAGCCTAGGAAAAAGAGTAAGAGGGGTAAATATCTAGAGGGACTTGACAGATTCTCTAATGCTAAGGAAAATGATCCAAAACTTATAAACAAGGCAAAGAGAAGTACTCCTTTTAAAATCATACTAACGCACTGTTTTAACAAGCCCATGCAAGGATTAACTTTTTAGTATAATGTTAATTAAGAGCCCAGTCTTTATGAAGTCACATGTGTTAATATATAGATTTGTTTCCAGCAGAAATATACATTATCTCTGTGTGGTAGAAAAGATAACTCCAAAGGTTATAGCCTATTGCTCTTTAGAACATTAACTAGTTTTGTATCTAACCTAGCAATCTTATTCTAATATTATTTCATTAAACTGCCTATAAATGCTCTGTTCCTCAAATGACCCTTGAATAAGCTTTAGCATCTTACCAGTTCCATCATTACTTAATGAGATTTAAAAAATCTTTACTACACATTCCTCCTTCCTTCTTATGAGAGTCTTAAGTTTATTGAGTAGACTTTGACACCACCCATCAGCTCCAATCTTTTCTTTTTTTTAAAGATTTTTATTCATTTATTTGAGAGAGAGAGAGAGCGAGAGAGAGAGAGCGAGAGAGTACGAGCAGGGTGAAGGGCAGAGGGAGAAGCAGACACCCCGCTGAGCAGGGAGCCCGATGCAGGGCTCGATCCTGGGATCCTGGGATCATGACCAAAACCAAAGGTAGACGCCTAACCAACTGAGCCACCCAGGCTCCCCCATCAGCTCCAATCTTAAGGCAAGACCTCAAATGTCTTAATATCCTTTGGAAATGCCTGTAACAGTCTCCTCCCCTCAATGTTGTTCCACAGTTCAGGAGAACACTAAAGAGAATGTGGGAAGGTGCCTTCCTATCTTCCCAAAGGAACTTGTAGGCAGACAGAGCTGCATTGTCCCAAGGTCAGAAAATCAATTCTACTGCATTTCCAATAAACTCTTCAGGCTCTGAGACTGAGGAATCATGTGCTCCTCTCCCCTCTTCAAGTGTCTACTGTATTCAGAGGATCATGGTAATGGCCAAGCCCTTTTCACATGGGCTGAAGGCCTTATGGCCTGCACTCGCTCATTTTTCTGCCAGGAACCAGCAGGAGTTGCCAGATACCAACACAGCCCTTCTTCTTGCTCCTGTTCTAAAAGAGGAGGTCTGCCTTAGTGGGCCAAGTTCACTCAGCACCCTGCAGGGGGAACTCACAGTGCACCATCTCTTCTCTTCCTGGCCTCCTTCCCTGCTTAGAATCCTCAGCAGAACTCAGCGGTTCCTCAGCATGGAACCTCACCCGGTCATATGCCTATGGGACTTAAAATCTCAGATCACCTACAGCCCCAGAGGCAGACTCCCCCTCTCCTCCTCCACCTCACCTCTCTTCAGAAATAAATCTCACTGCAGAAGATATGAAATACAAAAGAAAGCACAGCATTTACTACTGAAAGCAAGAGCACACTAATTTCATTTTCATTTAATTTCATTTCATTTAAATAAGATAATTCGAAGAATTGTTTCTCTCAAAGCTCACAGTTTCATTTCATAAAATCATCTTTTCATTTATGCAAAATGACTGCTATGCCCTAGTTATTTTAATGGTACAGAAATTAAGAAAATATGGTTGTAGATTTATATAAGATAAAAAATACATAATAATCATAACAGAGTTCTATTATCTTTAGTATAAGGAAACTATGATGCTCCAAAGCCTGATTTTTTGTGTGTCAATTTAGAAAATGATTTCTTCTATGGGTCTTTCCACTATGGACCCACTTTAGCCACACACTCTACCCTTGAAAATTAACTCTTCTTAACTGAAGGGGCTGCTGGGACCCAGCTTGCAGGCTGCCATTTTGGCAAATGCAGCCCTCCTAGATTCTCTTTCTGTGAGATGTTGGGCCATCCACCCAACTGAGTCTGACTCCTGTTATCTTGTCCTTTGGCTATCAATTGAACACAAAATATTGACCCCTTCCTCCCAGGGCAGCCAGCATTCTTGGGAGAGAAGGAAGGACACTGTCTATAGGACTTAATTGATTCCTATTCCTTCCCACTTCATCCTCCCATCCCAAGGCTTCTCCCTCCATTACCAAAACCAAAATCAAAATCAAAACCCCTTTCCAGCCTCCAGGACACACACGTAAATAACTACCAGCCTGCTGGGGAACGTGTGCACCTTGCTTCCTACCCACTACCACAATACAAAATATAATCCACTGTCACAAACCAGAGAGCCCAGGGATAACTCATGAATTTTAATGAGTTTTGAATTCAGGTCCTAAACTATTTTAGCTCCCCTAAGTTTCACAAACCCAGCAATTCTAAAAGTCATGTTCAGCTGATGGCAAGAATGAAGCATCTTCAGCAAACGGTGTCCATCATTTAAAACATACTACAATGTGTGAATTCAGGCCACCAATTAGGATGCAAATGGGGCCATTTCACTCATGGTATTCATAGACTCTTTTACCAATTTGGGAGCATCTATGCTTCCTTTCCCATCTGTTGTCTTTTCTTTTTAGCTGTTAATTAGCTCTCTGAACAGAAGGTGCGAAAGACGGGGTATTTAATGTGGCAAAGAATATCACAAAGGTTCCCACAATTTTCAGAGTGACCAGTCGCACTGCTTGCTGATACCTTCAATAAAGAGTGTAAGAAGACAGATGAAATTATTGACTAAAATTAGGTTTTTGCATTACCATGCATTTACCATGCATTCCTACTAATGAAAGAAAACCTTAAAATGTTGTGTTACTTAATGCCACTCAGAAGAGCAATTTAAAAGAAATCTATACTCTTGTGAAGTTATTTCCTTGTTGCTCCCAATTATGGATCAGAATGACTTTGCTCTTGTTTTAACAAGGCTTTATGCAAAAAGAATCACATTTAAAAAGTACTTTATATGCACTCTCTAAAAACTATGGGAAAATCTAATTTGGATGCAGCCATGTTTTAATATTGTAGTAACTTTATATGGTAACAGATGGTAACTAGATTATCATGGTGATCATTTTGTAATGTATATAAATGTCAAATCACGATGTTGTATGCTTGAAACTAATACAATATTGTACATTACTTTTAATTTTAAAAACTTAAAAATAAGATAAAATGCTGAACTTCAAACACGTCAGTGTGCAGCTGACAGGTACCTGAAAAAAAATCAAAGTTCCATTAAAAAAATGGCTTCTGATGCCTTTAGCTTGATGCATTTGAAACTAAGCTACCTTCATTTGTTGTACAATAGTACCGTTGTCAAATTTGGACCAAGTATTTTTCCACTTGAGGACACACACTGTATCATGAATTCTTTAATTGAGTAGTGGATTAATTAGGAACACATTTGAAACTAAAAGAACTAACTTCACTCCTAATCAGAAGTTCATAAATTCATAAATTTCAGTGCCAATTTCAGTTCTAAGTTCATAAATTAGATTGCTGAAAGTTAGATAAGAATGATCCATTTACAAAATCTACTGGCAAAAATAAAAGAAATTGTAAAAGAAGTGTGATCTCAGTGTTTGTTTTAATAAGAGATTGGTGGTCAAAAGATTAAAATCATGAAAACATCTTAAAAGAACAAAATCACAACCTGCAGGGTATTTTATTTTTTGTTTACTCACCATATCCTTTGGAATTTTACTTATTGACTAATAAAAATGGCAATGACCATAACTGCATAAAAAATTTGGGGAGACTTCTCCATATGTTATCACGGTAGAAAGGTATTTTTTTCTGACTTTATCCTAAATACTAAATTGTTCTGAAACTGTCTAAATGGTTAATAAATACAGTTAAGTGCTAAATTGCACACCAACTCCTGCAGCTTCCAACTGCATATTCCAGTTTTAAAGTCAGGCCCATTATGAACGTTTTCCTCAGGAGGGTGCTTCGCATTTATTTATGATGATCAAGTTTTAAATATGTGCCTGAAAAGTGACATGATCTTGAGAAATGCCCAAACATACCAAAGCAGAGACTGTGATTTCACCTGGTTCTAAAATATTAAAGTAAGCCATCAATCCGTATAAATAGTTTATACAAATTCCTAGCTATGCCATAAAGGAGTTATAAAAAAGAATTTTTATGTCTAAGCAAAAAATTTTAAATATAGCTTAATTTCAGCATTTATTTGTTGAAACAGCTTTGAAGAAAGTTTCCAGGTTTGTGCTCAGGGAGAATGCTGGATTGGAAAGACTGACTCAAAATTATTAAAATTAAATATTAATGGTGAATTTTATTAACAGGCCAAAAGAATTACCAAAGGTTCTGATAATTTCACAAATAGTTGCACAGCTTGAACTGTAACTCGGCTTTGCTTTGCTCTTTCTTTCCTGCATTTCCATGGAGGCAGTAGGAAGACAGAGCAACCTTATCAGTGGGAGGTACAAATTTGTCTTAGTTGCTTTCACACTAATCTCTTAGCTGAGTAGATAGGAGCTCTTCTTCTTCTTTTTTTTTTTCTTTCCTTTCTAAATGCTGATTAATTCTGTCTTCATTTTACTTTCCTTCCTCTATTTCAGTAAAGAAGTTGTACAACTCCGCTACCGTAACTTGGTCAGGTTACAGCAATCTAAACTACTCTGAAGGCATTTTATTTTTTAACGGGACCGAACCATTAACAACAGAGACTCTAAAATCCTCCTCCATAACTCTGAGAAGCCCACCTGCGGTGCTGTGTTTATTTCTACCCCTGTTTTCATTTTCTATGGCAGGTAGCCTAAAAGCATCATCAGTAGGAGGCAGAAAGAGCTGAAACTTGAGGTCCTTGTCTTCCTCCTCCAACGACAGGCTTGGAAGCTTACTCTTCTAAATACTGCTGGTTACTCTGAGAAGCTTAATTTTCCTTTAAAACAAACTTCTAAGTTTTGACAACTTTTTCTTCCCATTGATGTTTAAAATTATAATTTTTAAAAAACTGAAGTATATTTGACATCCACTGACTTCTAAAATATAAGTTTTTAAAATACAATACACTCAGGAAAGCGTGCCTTATCTAACATGGTGCCTGACTCCTAAGACAGTATCTGTCCCACAGAAAGTCTTCAATAATTTTGCTTTAATCCATGAATTTAAAAAAATGAAAGAGCTATAAATGAATCTTTAAATCCAGTCAAGAAACCCCAAACAAAAAACAAAAAGAAAAAGAAAAAAACAATGTGGTCCCTAATCCTTAATGGCAAAAGCCAGAGGTAATCAGTAACATTTTAGTATGTGCTAACCTAGTCATACAACTGCCCATAACACACATAAGTCATGATGTATGTATTATCTTATAACTCTTCTTTTTTGTGCTTAATATATAGTGAATATTTTTGTATACATTAAATATTCTTTTGCGATGTCATTTTCATGGCTATATCACATTCTAATAAATCAGTGCAATCATGTCTCAGTAATTTAACTCTCTCCCCTATTTTTGAACTTTTAGGTTGTCCCCTTTTTGGCTTTATTATTATTGATATTAACAGCTATGGACATTTGTGTGGCTGAATCCTGATGAATATTCATGAAGATTTCCTGATATTAAACTGCAAAAAGCAGAATAATAATATCTTGATTTGTCATTGGCAAAATTGTTTGGTAATTTAAATCAATTTCGAGGGGTAGCCTAAGGTACGTGCCTGCAGACATGCTAGCTGGGTCCCAGTTTATTATTTCCAACACTATTCACCCCGATCTGACTTTATATTTTCGAGGCTCATCAAAACAGTTACTCTCCAAGGAGCTGGTTACTGAACCCTCAAAGAGAGCAGGAAACTTGTTTCTCCTTCATTAAAAATAGCTCCATGGGTACTTCCAGCTGTTCTTTCATGCCCAGCTGGAGTAGTATACATATCTTTCAATTCTTTTTCTAGCAGCAAGCACATTTTCTAAAATGAATCTTGTACTCTTATAACTTCTCAAATCTTTACTGTGCTCATTCTAAATAAGTGAAGTAAAATATGAATTGATTCATAGTTAAACTAAAAGAAACATAACCTGGTCTTTTCCACTAGTTAAAAAAAAAAAAAAGGAATTTCAAGTTGCAAGAAAGAAATGAATAAAAAGATAACCTTTATTTACTTTTTTAAAGTATTTATGGCTATCTATGAAGTAACTATCTCTAGAAGACTATTAAAATTTTCTTTAAATACTTATCTCCAGTTGGTAAATAAAGTATCTAGAATTGCTATTTTAAGATGATAACCAAAATGCAATCCTTTATAAATGTGAGTGGACACAAAATAATATGGCATCTATCTACTTGGATTTTAAAATTTAGCCTTAACTATTCTAGGGAAATATACACATTGAATTCAGAGTGATCACTTGAGTAATTAAATGGTTTGTTCATTTTACTTATAACCACTATAAATTAATGAAGAAAAAATTTCTTATCTCATAGGACTGGTGCCACAATGTTTCTAGTAATAACAGAGATACTCAGCATGCTTTATAGGAAGTTAGTAGAGAAGGACTTGGAACCTTTTCCAAAAGGGTCCTTGAGGGTGGGGTAAAGATAAGAGGTAAAAATCTGAGAGTGACTTTAGGGAATTTTTTAATGCTTATAACAAATGTCCTCTGGAACTAAAAAATATCTGATTCTATGAGAAAACACAGACACACACACAATCTTTAGATACTTTTTGCTATTCCTTTAAAAACTCAAAATCTTGGGGTGCCTGGGTGGCTCAGTTGGTTAAACGTCTGCCCTTGGCTCAGGTCATGATCCCAGAGTCCTGGGATCGAGCCCCACATCGGGCTCTCTGCTCAGTGGGAGCCTGCTTCTCCCTCCCCCTGCCGCTCCCCCTGCTGTACTCTCTCTCTCTGTCAAATAAATAAATAAAATCTTAAAAAATAAAAACCTTTAAAAAATAAATAAAAATTAAAAAAAACCCTTAAATCTTAAATCTTACTTGTAGCTATATGAACAAGTATTTTATATGGCTTTCCTGCAAATTATGAAATAATTTATTTTGTATATTGTACTTTTCTAAATATACCTATTTTCATGTATCCAATCACTAAAGATTTTTCATCCTCTAAAAATTTATGTGCAAAGTATTGTTCCATAACCTTTACGAGTTCACAGGACCCCACTATGGAGGGTAACTGGGGACTTCTAAATATGTGCATGATTGCAAGAAACCCTTGTTCTATCCTGCTCTAAGACCCACACAGCCACATGCTAATATTGAAGTTCCATGCTATTAAGGGAACATTCTCACTGCTTTTTTAACCTTTTTATTTTCTTTTCAAATATGCCTCAAATTTTCATGCTTTATATACACCTTACGATAACCAGATGTTCTTCTGAATTACAACCTTAAGAATTTCACCTTAGCAAAAAAAAAAAAAAAAATTTCACCTTAGCAGTGATTTAATCAAAGAAAGAAAGATTTCTGGGGTGCTTTTTCTATTTTAACATAAACTACTCTTCCTCCTAAACTAATCCAGGAGGCTCTCTCTGTATCTTGGCCAGGATACTCCTTGACCACCAATAACAGAGCACTGTACTTCTCTTCATTCCAAATCACTTGTTGCAGTTAACACCTTTCTCCCCAAATACTTTGGGCCCATTACATTTGAGCCTTCTTCTGTTGGCTAGCCACCAGGTTATTTTTTAAAATGTCTTGCCTACTGAAAGTTGTATAAATAAACCTTGGTTACTCCTAGCTGTGTTTGGGCTCTGCAAGGGCACAGCATTCTCAGAGGCAGAGCTGAGACCTGGGACAAGCACCTCCCTCCACGTGTAAAGTCATTCAAATGTCTGCCTTTCTTATCTTTAAAGTACTGATGATTCATAAACAGTAGGACCCAACCTTTTCAAAATCAGAAGCTTCTACCAAATCAAGCTATTAAGAGGTACCAGTTGGGTTAAATCAGAAAATGTGTTCGATCCACTGCTCCCCACATGGGCCTTCTGAATTATTTAATAGTAACTTTGTTGAGGAGATGAATGAACAGTACTAGCTTGGACTCCCAGCTAAATCTCCCCAATAAATAAATATCTACTGTATCTTACTGTCACCTCTGAGATGTGAATACTATTCTGTAGGCCAGAGGTTCGCGACAAGGATGACTGTAACCTCCAGGGGACATTTGGAAATGGCTGGAGACATTTTTGATTGTCAAAACTTAGAAGGGGGGTTGGTTGCTATTGGCACCTAGTGAGCAGAGGCCAAGGATGCTACTAAACATCCTACATACTCAAGATAGCCCCCCACAATAAAAAATTATCTTATTCAAAATGTTAATAGTGCCAAGGTTGAGAAATCCTGCTTTAAGAAAATGAAAGAAAAGTAGATAAGAGAAAATTATTCCCTCTGAACCTTTGGAAAGGTTTACCACCCAGGCAGTATAGAGCTCTCACTTAGAACTTCATAACAGGAAGACAAATTGCCAAACAGAAGGCCCATGATGGCAGCACCCCAATATACTCTTTTTTTTTTTTAAGATTTTATTTATTTATTTGACAGAGAGAGACACAGTGAGAGAGGGAACACAAGCAGGGGGAGTGGGAGAGGGAGAAGCAGGCTTCCCGCGGAGCAGGGAGCCCGATGCGGGGCTCGATCCCAGGACCCTGGGACCATGACCTGAGCCGAAGGCAGACGCTCAACCGACTGAGCCACCCAGGTGCCCCAGCACCCCAATATATTCTTATAAAGGAGTTTAGTAAACATGAATCCAGAATGTATAGACTAAGTTCCAGAGAAAATATCATCATCAACTTGATGGTGTTCGTAGCTCGTGAGAAACCCATCCTTCACATTTGACTGCATAGAAAATTTGTGAATTGAATAAAGAATAAAATAGAAAACAGATGCTAACCAAGCCATCTAAATTAAGTATAGCCTTTTTTGATCCTTTTTAAATCTTTTCTTGTTTTGGGAAGTGTTGAGCTTGGGGGGTAGGGTACAAATAAATATCTTTAGTGTTGTGTCAGTGTTGTGACACATGAGAAAACCTCCAGCCATTTTCAGATTTTAATCATCTTACCCACATTACAGATGCAGGCTATCTGGCAGATGCTCAGAGGAAAGAACCTTATCAGTCCTCAGCATCTAATTACTTATCTTAGAGAAAATTAGGCAAGATTCCAAGTCTACAGAAGACTCATGTTCTGTCGGGAGTTATTAATTACAAGCAGACTTAAGAAGCATTAATTTGTTTTGGTAATCATGCCAGGGTGTGTACAGCTCTGCCAAAAAGCATAGGAAGTGGAGATTAGCATAGAAGGTGAGCTGCTCGGCTCAGCTGGTAAAGGGGGGATTAAAACCAGATGGCCCCAATTTGTCTCTTTTAGCCAAGATCCAAATAAAAAATTCCTTGCACTGAAGTTTAAATTAAATTCATGCCTGATTGCCCCACTCCTGAATAAGAATCTAAATTAATTCCTTCTTTATGATTTCCAGGTTTGTTGTTATTGTTGTTTTGAAGACCTTAAGATAGTTAAAGCATACTCTGGCACATGAACACACATCCACACACATTTGCATACATGTGGGATTAAAGACTGGAAGAAAATAGACCAAAATTTAAACAGTGGTTATCTTTGTATGGTGGAATTATATGGGATTTCAATTTTCTTTTTATATTTCTATGATGTTTCCGAAATTTTTACAATTAAGCACATATTATTTATAATCAGAAAATGACTTGGAATAGGGTAGTTAATTATACCCCTCCCGTCTTTCTATTCCATTCCCTAACTATACTCTAGTTCTACCAATACCGCTGTACTTTAAATATTGACATGAGTACTTATGTTGAAAACGGGTGAATAACCAATCATAGATACTAATCAGATCAAAATCTCACCCGGTATTACCAATTTATACAGCTGTCGGTATAACATATTGCTAATGGGTAACATGTTAACATGTTACTCAAGAACTAGTTTAGCAAGGACTTCTCAAATTCCATCTTCCACAATATACAGATCTTCATATTCTGGCAACGTATAGGTAGAGGGAAAGAAAAAAGGAGAAAAGATATATCAGGTCACATCCAGGCCAGCTGTAGGACATATTGAATATCTAAGGCTCAAACCTTGAAACGGATTTGAAATACAATTATGTTGAAGCTCAATGTCTAAAGTTATATGCAATGTATACATTTAATGAAATTCCTTGACAAGCTGATAACATAAGGTACCTGAGGTTGGCCTAAGTGAAACGCAAAAAAATTCCTACAATACATGAAGTATTTCGTGGCCAACAAAGAATTGAGAGAAAGTGTTTGTCTTCCTATGATGCTAAGAAAACTCAAATGATTGAACCTATGTGTATCAAAGCAAGTGCTGACAACTCCACCTCAATAAAAACTGCCATCAACCAATTCCAGTTCAAAGGCAGAGCCACATCAAACATTAATAGCTACTACCATTGAAAAGAAACACATCCTCTTAAAATGAAAGTCTAGATAGTTAAGCAAAAGGATAATGGAAAGTCCAAATGAGTAGAAAATGAAGAAGATCCTTGTGTCTACCACTCAGGTAATGAGGCTGTCTTGATGTAAGTCAGTAAGTGAGAAATAAATTAGGCCCACAATGATACTGGAAGCAGTTAATTGAACTCGTCCACTAGCTATTTCCAGTTCCTCGTTGTTAACCACTGGGGAATTTCTGTTTGACATACAAGTTTCCTGATGAGTATAAGGTCGTATGGATATTCCCAGGGCTCTTCTCAAATAATAGTTCTAGTAACTCTTTGGTTAAAGCACCACTTACAGAATACCTTTTGTACAGATGCTGTAGTAGTAGATGTTCTGAGGCCACAGAATACGGAAAAGATACAGTCCCAGGTAGCATCAACCTGAGGCAGACCTGGGAAAACAGGTAATTCTCTGGACCAGGAATCCTTCACCCACTCAATACTCTTACGCTGGCCTTTGGCCACTCAAGTTCTCCCTCCCAGAGTAAAATTTATTGGTCCTATTTCTCATTCTCTTAAGCTTTTGCTCTCTCTGAGCTAAGATGCCAGCAGTAATATGTTTCCTCCAAGGAAAGTAATTTTTGGTTTAACAGAAAAACAATACCTTGACCCAGAGGACTCACTTAATAGCAAGAATTTTATGTGACCAGCACACGAGTCAAGAAACACAACATTACTAGGGATTCAGAAGTCCTTCCCATGCCTCCTTATCATTAACCCCTTCCAAGAGTAACCACTATTCTGACTTCTAACAGCAGAGATCAGTTTTGCTCATTTTTGAGCTCTTTTTAAGTGGTATCATAAAGAATGTATTCTTTTGTATCTGATTTCTTCAACTCAACATTATGTATGTGAGATTAATCCATGTTCATAAGTGTAGTTGTAAATCATTCATTCTCTACTTGCTTTGTAGTATGTCACTGTAAATACACTATGATATATTTTACTGTTCTACGGTGGAACAGCATTGGGTAATTACCAGTTTGGGGTTGTTACAAATAGCCCTTCATGAACATTTTTTGTGTGTCTTTTGGTAATCAGATATACATATTTCCGTTGGGTGTATACATAGGCGTAGAATTGTTGGGACATGGGAATGCATAGCTTTAGCTTTAACAGATCCTGCCAAACAATTTTCTAAAGTGATTTTATAATTCCGCTTCCACTTAGGATTTTGAAAGCTGCAAAAGCACATTGCTTCTATCCTAACAGTAAGGAAAAACATAGTCTACAAAATCATAACTTTTCCTGAGCTCATCAGAGAGCTGAGGTTGCAAGGCATCTAAGTAAACTGAATTACAAGCAGGAAGAAGACCATCCAAGGAGAGATGGGACACATGAACCGTTTCATCTATGGCAGAGCATGGATGAAAGTTGTGACCTCCATAAAAAAGCAGATAAGAAGTTACCAACTCAAAATGTTCATGAATTCTTAAAGGCCAAGCCATCTTTTAGAATAGTTAGGAACCTTAGACAGAAAGACAGTTTGCACTCAGCTTGAAAGCTCTTTACCATGAGTCTCCAGTGGGTGCTCATGAACAAGGCTGGGCACAGGGTGGCGGACCCCAGAGAACTCCCCTCAGGGGAGCAGATATGGAGGAGGTGATTGGCTACTGCTCCCAGACAAGCAGGAAGCACTGCCTATTTCCTTGGATCCTTCTCTCATAAAAAGCAAAAGCCTTAAGCCATTGGGATAGGGGCAACAACCCTTCCATACCTAGGACCCAGGCAATACACCATTACTTCTGGTGAAGGAACAGAAATAAAAGCAATCTCCTTGTAAAGGTAGAGTAGAAGCAAAAATCCTCTGCTCCTGGGGAGGGCAGAAAATCCTTTCAGGCCTGCATCTTATACTTATAAAAAGCAGAGTTCTGCTACTAGGCTAAGAAGGGCAGGATCTCTCTTCTACTCAAAAATCACCATGGATACAAGGCAGAGTTTGTCACAGGGTAAGGGGGCAGGAATGCTGAGAAAGCCCACCCCTTGAGACCCAGGTGCACAGGATTGCTTAACACTGAGGCTGAACCTGGGCAACAGAGAGCCCCCACAATAAGCCTAGTACCAAGTAACAAGCAATAGCAATGTAGTGCTGGGAAAGAGGCGAGAGCATGGAAAAGGACCACTTCTGTGGAATGGGCATGCAGGGACATCGAAAGATGAAAGTGAGGCACGAACACCGAGCAAAACCTTCAGCACCTCAGGACAAGGTAGCAAGAGCCCATTCCACAGGGATGTGAAGCCTCTGATGGACTGAAGATGCAACAACAAAACTCAAAACCCCTCAGCTCTGTTACACCCCACACTAACACTGAGAAGAGGAGGGCTACCCATTTCCAGCTGTGAATATTATTTACTTCCGTCTCTGCTGTTTTTCCACACAAAACTCCAATTACTCATTCCAAAACTACGAGAGACATAAAAAATCAAGAAAAAAACCCCAAAAAACCCAACCTATTTTCAAGAGATAAAGCAATATAGTATAAGACTCAAAGATGGATGACCCAGATGGGGGAATCATCAGTCATTGGCTATAAAATACCTAGGATTAACATGTGAAATGATTCAGTAAAAAAGGTAAAAAAAAATTAAGTATGAACAAATGGGGAATTTCAGCAGAGAGATAAAAACTATAAAAAGAGTTAAATGGAAATACTAGAAAAAAAATTGTCCCAGAGGTGAAGAATTCCTTTGACAGAGTCACCTGCAGACTGAATACCATGGAAGAAAAAACCAGTGAACTTGAAAATAGGTCAACAGCAATGATCCAAATGGAAACACAGAGTATAAAAAAATAGTGAAAGGAAAAATATAACAAAGCATCAAGAACTACTCAAGCAGTGTAACATATGTGTAATTAGAGTCCCAGAAGATGAAGAAAGCCAGCAAAATATCTGAATTTTCCAAAATTAAAAAGAAAAAGATATCAAACCACACATCCAAGAAATCCAGGGAACTTCAAGCAGGATAAATGCCAAAGTGGGGAAAATATACCTACAGATATGCTAGCCAAACAGCTGAAACCCACAGTTAAAGAGAAACTCTTTAAGATAGCCAGAGGGAAAAAAAGAAACATTATATTCAGAGGAACAAAGAATTACAGCAGATTTCTCATCAGAAATTATACAAACTAGAAGACCATGGAGTGACATTATTAAGGTACTGAAATAAAAAAGTTGTCAATAAAGCATTCTATAACCAATGAAAATCTCTTTCAAAATGAAGGCCAAAATAGTAATAATAATAATGATATTGATAATAATAATAAGGAGGAGGAGGAGGAGGAGAAGGCAGCAGCCATGACGACAGTGGTCCTACTCTCAGCAGCAGTATATGAGAGTTATCTCTGTTCCACATCCTTACCGATACTTGGTATTTTCTTTTTCATTGGCCATTTTGGTGGGCAGGAAGTTGAGGCATAATGTGGTTAACAGAAAAATGGTTCCCCAAAATGTCCACATTCTAGTTACCAGAACCTGTGAACATATTATCTTATATGGCAAAAGAGAATTTACAGATGTGACCTTAAGATGGGAGTATTGTGGATTATCTGGGTAGACCTAATCTAATCACAGGAGTCATAAAAGTGGAGAACCTTTCCCGGCTGTAGTCACAGACACATGTGACAATGGAAGAAGTGTCAGAGAGATGCAACATTGCTGGCTTTGAAAACAGAGGAAGAGGAGGAAAAAAAACAAGGAATTAGGGCAGCCCCTAGAAGCTAAAAAGAAAAGGAAATAGATTCTTCCCCAGAGCTTCCAGAAAGTAATGCGTGCTATCCACATCTTCATTTCAGTGCAATGAGACCTGTGTTGGACTTCTAACCTACAGAACTGTAAAGTAATAAATCTGTGTTGTTTTAAGGCACCAAATTTGGGGTAATTTGTTACAGCAGCAACAGAACACACATATATACACTTGCGGTTCTAATTTGCATTTCCTTAATGGCTAATAGAGTTGAGCAATTTTTCGTGTTTACTGGATATCCTTTTTTATGAAGTGCCTGTTCAGATTTTTTGTCCATTTTTCTATTGGTTGCTTATCTTTTTTTTATTGGTTGTTAAGGTTTCTTTATATATTCTGTAAGAGTTATTTATATATTCTGCTCGTTCATATGAATGTATTGCACGCTGAAGCTTGCCTTTATACTCTCTTAATGGTGTCTTTTAATGAAGAAAAATTTTAATGTTAATATATTTTTATCTACCTTTGCTCCAGCATCATACTGTTTTCATTACATTAGCTTTTATAATAGATTTTGATATCTGAAAGTGTAAGACTCCAGGTTTTTCTTTTTCGAGACTGCCTTATATAGTCTTTGCCCTTTGCATTTCCACACAAAATTTTAAATCAGCTTTTCAATTTACACACATATACAAAGCCCTACAGGGATTTTGATGAGTTGAAGAGTTATCTTTATAGTACTGAGTCTTTTAATTAGTGGAGAAAATATGTTTTTCTGTTTATTAAAGCAGAATTCATTTTTCTCCATAATGTATTATAGCCTTACAGTATGGGTATTTAATATTTTTTGCTATTGAAAATTATAATTTTTTGTAAGTGGTATCTTTTTAAAATTTCATTTTCTATTTGTTGTTAGTGGGATATAGAAAAAGAACTGATTTTTAAAAAAAATATTAACCTTGTATATGGTATGAGTAAGGGTATTTATTAGGTAGCCTCTCATTTTTCTCAATAATGTTTTGCAGTTTTTAAAATAATTTTCTTTTAAAAGATTTTATTTATTTATTTGAGAGAGAGAGAGACATAGCGAGAGAGAGAGCACAAGCTTCAGGGAGAGGAAGAAGCAGGCTTCCCACAGAGCAGGGAGCCTGATGCAGGGCTCGATCGCAGGACCCTGAGATCATGACCTGAGCCAAAGGCAGACGCCTAACCGACTGAGCCACCCAGGTGCCCCTGTTTTGCAGTTTTTAAGGAAAGAGCGTTTTATATAATATTTTAGATGTAAATAGGAACGAAAGTATCTTTTGTAAATGGTGTATTTTTAAATTTTTATTTGTTTTTGTTAGTGATATATAGAAGTACAATTGCTTTTTGTGTGTTGACCTTATACTCTTACCAATCTGTCTTGAATTTTGTATATGGTGTGAGACAGAAGAAAAAATTCATTTCTCCCTATATGTATATTCAATTATCCTACCACCTATCTTAATGTCTATAACATAATTATACCTGCAAAGTGGGTTTTGCCATGTGAGGTAACATATTCACAGGTTCCAGAAATTAGGGTGTGAACATCATTAGAGGGCCATTTGTCTACTATACTTTTATTATTTTTTTTCTTCCCTTATTGTACCAACTAGGAGTTCTAGTACAATGTTGAACAGAAGGGGAGATAGCAGGCATATTTGTCTTGCTCTCACTGTAAGGAAAAAAGCTTTCAATATTTCACAATTAAGAATGATGTTTGCCATAGATATTTTGCAGATAATCTGTATCAGATTAATGGAGTTGTTGTCTAGTCCTAGTGTGCTAGGATTTTTTCTTTTATCACAAATGGGCATTAAGCTTTACCAAATACTTTTACTCTACTGACTGAGATGTTTATCTGATGTTTTTCTCCTTTTTCAGTTAATGTGGTAAATTACCCTGATTAATTTTCTAATGCTAAAATATTTTGCATTCCTAGAATACTCCCCTTCAATTGTGATTTATTATCTTTTTTAGTATATTGTTACACTTAATTTGCCAATATTTTGTTTAGAATTATCAGTACTTTTGGATGGAAGCTTTCAGTCTAAAAACTCTTTTTTGTTCTATCTTGAATGTAAGAACTGTAGATAATACTGAAATAAGAGTAAATCCTTTTCCTCAAGCATTTTATAATCTTCTGAAACTTGTCCACATGGGTCCAACCACATAACAGTTCTTTTTGCTCCCGTCTAAACTTTTTTGTGATTTCTTTATCTAAATGAAATGAAACATGTCTGGGGGTTGGGGTAAGAAAAAGAATCTGATAGGAACCACATATTTCCAACAGAGCAGTCCATTCATTTATTTTCAGCATTTTTGCCAGCTGGCAATATATGCTGAGTCCTTCAAGATGAACTGGGTCCACTTTAGAGAGTGCCTATCTGCTACATTATATGTACTTAATAAATATGCAGTGACATTAACAATGACACCACCAGGTGGTGCCACTGTGGGTAATAGTCTGCTTTTTCATTCCAATAGTAAAGAATGTTTTCTTTCGAAGTACTATCTGGAAAAATCTCTTGGGGTTGCATACTAATAATTATCTACTCCTTCATCCCACCCCTGACACTGCAGGTCCCCAAAGTCACCAAATATTTAACTCAGTCTGGGCTCAAAGTGATCAGAGAAAAGCACTGGAGTTGAATTGGGGAACTCAAACAGGTGTTCTCTCTACTTTTAGCCGTGAGTCTTCTTAGCATTTTTCAGCATTGAATTGTTATTGCCGTGTGTTCTGCAAATGAAAGCCTTTTAAACAGAGAAAAGATACCATACAAGATGAAAAGAAATAGTGAATAATTTTAATGAAGGTCAGAAGCCCAGATGTGATGACAGTGGGTTTAATTTTTTTTTACCTCCCAGGACAACATTAGTTCATTGATACAATGTGAATGATATCTACAAAGGCTTCGATTATAAAAGAGTCACATAAATCTGGGGCCTAATCACCACTGTAAGTGGGCATCTAAGACAAAAAGGCAGCAGGTCTCCTGGATTTCATACTATGTAAAATGTATTCAGTCCCCTGTCCACTACCCACATACCTATCAACAGAAGTACTCAACTGAGAGCTAATTCAGTTGAAGTTCTGCACTGCAAAACACTTGATTGCATTAAGTGACAGACATATTGAAATGTGACAAGTAGTCACCCTTGTAAGATATTCAGGGTCATGGCAATTATATGTACTCAATTCCACTTGCTGAGCATACACAGTTCTTTGTGTATTACCAGGAAAATCAATAATACTGGCCTTGTGTTTCCATGGTGACTTCTGAAAGCAATTTTTAAATTTAAGAGTTACCTCTTTTAATCAACTATCATTTTCATCTAGATGATATTCCCAGGTTACCCTGACTTATATTTTCCTGTTAATTTACTTTCTGCCTCAGTGCAAGTGAAATTTGTTTGCCTAGGGCAAGAGAGGTTTTATTTAGGGGGTAGGTAGGTTGGAGAGGGATGTAGAAGCTGAGGGACATGGTAATCATATGGTAATATGATTAAAAATTGCAGAAAAAGATCTGAATACAAAGATTATTAATTTTTTAATAATTTAAAAAATTGTGCAATAGAAAAGGTATTCTGCATCAGAAAGGCATGTTGCTTACCTCAAAGCTGTGCAAACCAATGTCATGTCCCTTTGTACACCATTTTTATGTTAAATTACAGTATAAATTTCCCACTGTAAGCATCAATGAACATTTTAGTGATTCCAGTCCAATCGATCAAATATACAGCTTTAAAGAAAATTTCTAATGGTTCAATTAAAGCTAATCTTGGTGGGATTCTGAAACACTAGCTAACCACCACAGACTACTTCTAGCTAATGAACATTAAAAGAATTAGCACAGAGTCAAGTGAGTGGGTAAAGAAAGCTGTTATTATTTTAAGCAAAATTAAAACAGATGGGAGAGACTGACACACATGTATTCAGATATATGCCTGCCTCGCATTTAATCTTTTATGAATGGCTGATCCCAGATGGTGGTGGGATTCAGGAGCACAATTTGAGATACAGCATCCATTTTCCTACTCCAATGTATATATGAGTTATATCTTTTCTATCCAGTGGGTAATACAAATACCATCAAAAGGAAAGAAACCTTTTGAAAGCAGGTTCTCTGATACTTTGAAAGTGAGGTGCTGATCAGTTTATCAAAGCAACTCTGAACATCTACCCGCATTCTCCATCATTCAATTCATTTCAGGTTTGGTCTCCTATTCCCACTCATACACATGGTGGGAGGCTGAAAGAAGAAAACTAGAGACAAACACAGCAAACACACTCTGCTGACAAGTGTCAGTGAATCTCTCATTAGCCACCGAACCCAGAAGGGGATGTGCCTTCCTCTGAACTCCCACAGCAAATCCCCTGTGCCTCTTCTGGAACGTCATATTTTATCTTGGGTAAGGATAAGAATAACAGAAATACGGAATTCTAACAGAGCAATGATAGTACTTTGTCACATATTTCCATGCAGATTCCCATTACTGGATACTAAACTCCCAGATACAGCAGCTTCTTCATCTTTTAGGCTTGGCACACAGCACAGTGTCTGCCAGATCGGGGGAAGTGATTAAGATATATTAAGCAAAGATACAATAATAGCTGCTACTTATACCCATCATATGCCATGCACTGTGCTAGACACTTTACTTACATTATTCCATTTAATCCTCAGAGCAACCTAATCCCTATTTGACAGATGAGGCAAGATATGAAGACGCATGGAAATGAAGGAAGATGCTTAAAGACTTTGCAGGTAGGTAACAGCAGAGCTGGCATTCCCACCCAGGCCTGTGTGACGTGGGACCCCTGACCTTTCAACTCTACCAACAGCCCGTCCTCTGGCCCAGCCCCCATAGGCTCAGGCCATGAGCTGTAGGGGGGTAGGTTGAAAGAAATGATCAGCCGCACTGATGGGGCGAGTGCTTGAGTGCAGACTCCATGCATTGGGCACAGCGCTGGCAGCCTCCCTGTCCGGACACTGGAGGATGGTGGTGGGAGCAGTGTCTTTCGTGGACATCTGGGTCTCAATGGCTTTTTGGAAGCTAACGGCAAGTACCACCATAGCAGGCATGAACAGGAGGGAAGGAAAATAGTGGATGTCCTGTAGTAGCCAAGAGAAGTGCATTGAGCTCATGTGAAACATGTCGAAGGCTTTTCAGAATGAATTGGAGCCAAAGCTTGGATAGAATGGGAGGAGCTAGGGCCAGAGAAATAATTTGGGGATGATTATTTTAATTCTATTATTACCATATGGGGAGCTAGGAAATGTGAGTGACGTTTTGAGCCAATATTTATATAGTACATATTTTACCTCCCATATTCCCATACCCCCACAGATTACAATGTCCTTGAAAATAATATCCATGCCTAATATATAGGTACGTCAGCCGTGGTTCTTAGCACATTGCCCTGTAATTTACTCTGTGTCTCCTGAAACAACCATCCTAAAGGTAGGTAATGTAAGAAAAGTCACACCTTGGAAGTTGTCCCAATGGACTACCAGATCGCTTTTCCTGGAATCTAGGAAAAATAGCACTGGTGGTAAGGGCTTCTCTAACTCCCAGACAGGTTACGGAGAGTATTCTGATTGACAAGGCCCTGGGTCTGGAGTGCAGGAGCATACATGAGGTCACCAGAGTTTGGGCTCATTGACTTCTACTCAATTCCTTGATTTTAATTTTATACTCAGGAAGAAGACCACTGATCTTTATTCAGTTTGTAAAAACTGGATCTCCTATTTGGAAGGGAACATAGCTATAGCAAATGACATGAATCCCTTGGACTTTTCACTGTAAATTAATAATGTTCTTGCTTATCAGTCTCATATGACTGATAAGGAGGACTAATAGCATTTATGAACTTGTAAAAGCTGATGTGTTGATCCTGATCTCCAACCTCACCAACTGTTAGGACTATTCTAAAGCCTTAAAAAGACCAGCGCACAGGAAGTACTAATTATGTATCATCTTTACTGTAATATTTCTTACACTTAAAAAAATATTTTTAAAGAGAGAATGATACCAAAAACATGCTACTTGTCCTAAATGACTGCTTTGGATTATTTCTCTATACAGTTTGTCTCACATCAATGTGAGGAATTGGAGATGCAAAGAAGATTGCTATTAACTAAAAAACCTTTATGGAATAGAAAATATAATTTTTGTGTAAAATAATCATGTGTTTGGAAAACTTACAAATTTTGGGGGCACTGGGTGGCTCAGTCAGTTAAGCCTTTGGCTCAGGACACGATCCCGGGGTCCTGGGATCGAGCCCTGCGTCGGGGCTCCCTGCTCAGCGCGAAGTCTGTTTCTCCCTCTCCCTCTGCCCCTCCACCCCGCTCGTGCTCTCTCTCTCTCACTCACTTTCTCTCTCTCTCTCAAATAAATAAATAAAATCTTTAAAAAAAAAAGCTACAAATTTTTCCTAGAAAAAAAATTCTATGAAGTTGTGACTGTATTAAATTGCCTTCCCAGTCACCAAGTGAATTTTATTGTTTGGTATTAACAAAACTACTTCCCAAGTGCTTATTGGCACAGAGTTTAAATCCAGTGATGTTACCACTTAGACTATAAGTATCTGCTCGTACAAGAAAATAAATCTCAGTTATTGCTCAGCGATTTGGTTTTTCCAAATATCCCTTTCAGCTGTTACAGATGGCTGAACCCCTGCACCCTCCTTTGGAATCTTAGAAAGGCTCTTTGTTCTTTGTGACTATCGTAACCTTATGACCTGAAGGCACAGGGGTTTGTCAGCTCTTATCCTGACTACACAACGCTCAGGCTTCTACATTTTCTGCTACTGAGTGAGGCTCAACACGAGAAGTGATTATTATAGGGACCTGATCTAGACTTCACAAATGACAAGTCTTTGGCAGCTGCTAAGGCTAAGGCGTCTTTGGCAAAACAATCTTGCTGGGAAGTCACTCCTCCCTCGGTCCCCCCAAACACCCCAGGCTGGAAGGGGTCATCCCTGGCAGCTGTCCCTAAAAGGAGAGTGAGGCCAGGCTGACGGCAGCTGTTACAAAGATACCAAACAGAGATTCCAGGAGGAAGGCTGGGTCCAAGTAAGAGTGCTTTTATGAAAATACATGGTAAGGTCCTGGGGTCAGCGCTGCAGTGGGATGTACTTGAGAGCTATAGCTGAGGGTCATTTTACTTCTCACTAGGTGGGTCATGCTATAAGGTAGCTCTGCTCTCCTGACAGAAGAAGGAAAGGCACACTTGCAGTGAAGACAAGGCTTTCCAAAGATGACACAGACATAACTGTTATTGGTATTGTCCAAGGTTCTCCCGCTTTCCTTTGACAAAACCTAAGACTGTGTGCACATCTCAGTGATGTCCTGGTTGGATGTCATGTCTTAGTTGATGTGGAATTTAGATGTTCTGAGACAGCTTTATCTATCTTTCAGAGTGTGGAATTTGCCAGTCTTCCAGACAGTACCACATAATGATTAAAAGCTTGAAACTGAGATTCAGATAAACATGGTTTGAGTCCTGGTTCTACATCATACCAGCTGTATGACCCAGGGCAAGTTATTCAATTTCTTTGTACTTTAGGGTATGCACAATGTGAAATACACATAAAAATGGGGGTTCCTTCACAGTGTTGTTGTGAGAATTAAATGAGACGATGCAGGCACAGGGCCTAGGCCAACATGCTTGCAATAAATGTTCATTATTATGAATTTACTAAAAACAGGGTTGTTAAATTTGTCCTCCATGAGAAGGCTTTTTTTTTTTTTTTTAAGAGAGGGAGGGAGGGAGAGAGAGAGAAAGAGGTGGGAAGAGGGGCAGAGGGAGAGAGAGAATCTTAAGCAGACTCTAAGCCCAGCACAGAGCCTGACACAGGGCTCAATGTCATGACCCTGAGATCATGACCTGAGCCAAAATCAAGAGTCGGGTGCTTAACTGACTGAGCCACCACAGGTACCCGAAAGGCTTTGAAAGAAGTAGGGTTTTGTTTTGAGGGATTGGTTCTTTCAAGGAATGAAGCTCTGATGACTTTTTATCATTGTTCGTTCCATGAACTCTGGTGCCACAAAGTTCAGAGTGTCTCTCATTTTTCAGATCTTCCTCAATTTCTTCCATCAGCATTTAGTACTTTTCAGCAGATGAGTCCCATATTTCATTTTTTTGGCAGTTGTGAATGCTATTATATCTTTAATTTGATGTCACGTGTTCATTCCTCCTATATAACAATGCAACTGATTTTTGTTATGCTTATTTTGTATCCTGTGACCTTGCTATACTATGAGTTCTAGGAGTTTTTTTCTTGATTCCTTGGAATTTCCTCTGTAGACAATCATGTTATCTGCAAATAGGGAGTTTTAGTTTTCCCCTTCTGATCTTTATGCCTTTTATTTCCTTTTCTTGCTTTTTTTGGATCTGGCTAGCACTTTCAGCACCACGTTGAATAAGAGTGGTGAAAGCAGACATCCTTGCCTTGTTCCCAGGTTTAGGGGGAAAGCATTCAGTCTTTTACCATTAATTAAGTATAATGTTAGCTATTCTTTATGAAGTTGTTAGATGCTTTTTATCAAATTGAGAAACCTCCCCTCTATTCCTATTTTTCTGAGAGTTTTTTTAAAAAAATCTATTCAAGATGTTGAATCTATTCAAGGTGTTGAGCTGTCATAATTTTCCATGTTGTTTGACAAAATCATGTGATTTTTTTTCTTCTTTTTTTGTGATTTTCCTTCTCTAGCCTATTAATATGGTGAATTATGTAGATTTTCAACTATCAAAATAGGCTTTCCCTATGATGATCCCACTTGGTCATGATATATAATTCTTTGTATATGTTACTGAATTCTATTTTTTAATATTTTATGGATTTTTGCATCTATATTCATGAGAGGTATTGGTTTATATTTCTGTGTCTTTGTTTGGTTTTGGTGTCAGGGTATTAACTTCATAAATGAACTGTATGGTGTTCCCTTCTCTTCCATTTTTGCAAAAAACATTTTGCAGAATTGGTATTAATTCTTTAAATGTTAGGTAGAATTCTCCAGTGAAACCAGGACCTGGATACTTCTTTTGGGAGAGTTTTAAAATCCAATTTTCTTTCTTTTAAGATTTTTAAATTTAGGGCGCCTGGGTGGCTCAGTTGGTTAAGCGACTGCCTTCGGCTCAGGTCATGATCCTGGAGTCCCTGGATCGAGTCCCGCATCGGGCTCCCTGCTCGGCAGGGAGTCTGCTTCTCCCTCTGACCCTCCCCCCTCTCATGTACTCGCTCTCTCTCATTCTCTCTCTCTCAAATAAATAAATAAAATCTTTAAAAAAAAAAAAAAAAAGATTTTTAAATTTATTTGTCAAAGAGAGAGAAAGCACCACAAGCAGGGGGAGTGGCAGGCAGAGGGAGAAGCAGGCTCCCCGCTGAGCAGGGAGCCTGATGTGGGACTCGATCCCAGGACCCTGGGATCATGACCCGAGCCGAAGGCAGATGCTTAATGACTGAGCCACCCAGGCGTCCCTAAAATCCAATATTTTAAGTAGTTATAGGGCTATTCAAATGATCCACGTTATATTGGGTAAATTGTGGTAATTTGTGTTTTATGATTAATTGATCCATCTCACCTAAGTTGTCAAATTTATGTGTGTAGAGCTATTCACAATATTCCTTTATTATCCTTCTGATGTGTGAAAGGTCTCTAGTAACATCCCATTTCATTCCTGATACTGGGAATTTGTGTCTTCTCTCATGCATGCTCCGTCTCCCTCTCTCTTTTTCTCTCTCTCTTTGGGTCAGTCTCAGTAGAGGTTTGTCAATTTATTAATCTTTTCAGAAGAACCAGATTTTTAAAAATTGATTTTCTCCACTATTTTTCTATTTTCAATTTTATTTATTTCTGCTCCCATCTCTAGTATTTCCTGTTTCTGCTTATTTGGACTTTATTTTGTTCTTCTTTTTCTAGACTGAGGCGTGGAAACTTAGATTGACTTGAGACTTTTCCTCTTTTCTACTGTAAGCATTTAGAGCTATAAATTTTCATCTGTGCTAATCTAACTGTATCCCCAAATTTTGATTTGTTGCATTTTTCTTTTCATTCAATTCAATGTATTTTTTTGGAATTCCCTTGAGATGATTTTCTTTGACCCATGGATTATTTAGAAGACTGTTATCTGATTACCAAGCACTGGAGATTTTTCCTGGTATGTTTCTGTTACCGATTTCTAGCTTTATTCCATTGGGGTAGGAGAACACACTCTATATGATTTAAATTTGTTTACATTTGTTGAGGTTTGTTCAATGGTTCAGGATATCTTGGTGAATGTTCCATGGGCACTTAAAAATATTCATTCTGCTTTTATTAGGTAGAGTGTTGTATAAATGTCAGTTAGATCCTCTTGGTTGATAGTATTATTGAGCTTTTCTATATGACTGAGGATTTTCTGTCTAGTTGTTCTATCAATTATTGAGAGAGAAGTGCTGGAGTCTATAATTGTGGATTTCTCTTTTCAGTTCAATTGGTTTTGGTTTCACATAAATTACAGTTCTGTTGTTTGGTGCCTATACATTTAGGACACTCTCCTTCAATGGGTTCCAATCTTTACTGGGCTGCCTTCCCAGCATCTTCTCCTTGGGCTCCAAATTATACTACCCTCCTGCCCCATTCAGGCCTGCCCAATGGGTTTTTAACTGAATAGGAAGGAAGGAAAAAAAGAGGGAGGGAAGAAAGGCCAGATTAAATTTTTTAGGATTTTAAAATATATTCTCTTTAAGAAATCTTCCTTTCTCCTACATCATTGAGCCTTAGAAGCTCCCATACCAAGAGCAATAATTCCCCTTCTTTGAGGCCCCTAGTGCTCACTATCCATCTGGAAGAAATTACAGAAAATGTGTGTATGTGTGTGGGGGGTGAGTGTATGTAATTTTAATTTGGTGGATGTCTTGGTATCAGTTTGACACATTAGTATAGGTTTTCAGATCTTGAGGAACAAAAAAATGGAGGGGATATTGCAATAAAACGAGTTGGTGCTGGGAAATAATCAAATCTAAAGAAAAGGCCAAACCACAGAAAAGTAAATTTTCATTTCTTCTCTCACCTGTGTCTCTTCTATAAAATACCTTCCTAACAGGACAGTCACCATAATAGTATAAACTAGTATTTAAGTTTTAACACTAAGTCAGGCTTAATCATTCATAAGTGTATTTCATTTGTTCAACAATTTGGGTACCTGATAAGTGCCTGGCATTACTAGAACCTCTGTCTTATAAAGTTGGTATTTAAATCCACATATATGTAAAGGATAATAGTTTATTCTTCCTTCGAGCTTGGCATTAGTCTTTCCTAAAACAATGTTTCTAAGTGTGTGACTTTGTATTGAACCGATGAGTCACGGGGTATAATCACACACTAACTTTATTCTGCTTTTCCCAATACCGGGTCTAATCTCCGGTAGGAGGCTACTTCTTTTCCTGCCACCTCAGATAAAATCTCCAGCTAATAATAAAAAGTTCTCTGGGCACTTCAGTTACAAGTACAACTTCTTATCAATAAGTAGTACGTCTACTCCAGCGCAGTAATCACAAACTCTGAATGCTGTTTAATGTTGAAGCTTCTCTCTGCCTCCCACAACGCCTGCAGTGGGGAAGGAAGGAGACAGGGCTGACTTCTCTGTCCCCAGCCTAGGGCTTCTCCTCCTCCTTTCTCCTCATTGTCTGCCTCTGCCTCTTCCAGGCCTGGGAGAGCTGGGAAGAGAGGACACAGAAGGGGACATGGACAATGGTCTGACTGGCACCCTTCTAGCAGTGACCTTCTCTGTCTATCTGGGATGCTTAGGGAGGTTCTGAGCAACCCCCCCAACACCGGGACCTCTCACCTACAGTTCCGTCTCCCTATGTGAATGCACCTCTCTGCTAGTAGCTCACATTCTCTCCCCGCTCCGCACCCCCCCTCCCGGCCCCGCCCCAAGCATCCTGGGTCTCCTCACTCTTGAATAGGATGCAGGAGAAGTGCAGGCCAGCTGTGGCCCTTGGCTCACATTTGGACATTGGGAAATGTATACTTTTAACCCATCACTGGTGGGGATGGACTATTTCTCAAATGCAGACCTCTTTTTATTTAATTTCTGGCAAGCAAGCTCTGGTCAGAGCTATATATTCTTTAGATTAATCATATGCCAGTTCACCTGGCCCCTTAATTGTATGGGACACGTATCAGGTAGCCAAAAAATCTCCTTGGAGCTTCTGTCACTGGGCTTGGGGTCAGGAGGAATCATCCTTATAACCTGCTATGGTGGGAGGGGAGTGGTAGTGGGATTTATAGCAGAGCTGTGCCCAAAGAAATTTGCCCTCAGATCTCCAAGTTCTTAGATGGGTAAGGGGGCCGTGGGTTGAAACGTTAGTATTCCACTTTGAAACGTGAAGGCATTGGCCCCCACTGTCCTGGGGCTGTCAACAAATGTCAAACTGAAATTGTTTACTTTAATACGCCCCGCTGAATGATTCCTTCATCAGTTGCCAGATTCATTCACAGGAAAGAAAAAAAAAAAACCTTGCGGCTATATTACGAAGAAATAAATGAAAACACTTTGTCATAAAATATTGTCTATTCCACTCTTCTGAACATAGATTCATGTCACATGCTGATTTAAATTTTGTGGCCTATATTTATATTCCTAGCCTAGCAGGCTGCCAGTGGAATCAAAAGATCTGTGCCCACCCCTCTACTCCCTTCCTTAATGAGAGTTCCCTGTAAGATTTTATGTTTCTCAACTAAATTAGAAGAAAAAACAAGACCAGCATTGTTAAGATTTCGTCTGCCCATCGGAAGTCTGCCTGCTGGGAGGTCATATACACCTCCAGGTCCATCTCTGAGAAGCACCTCTGGGAACAGAAAAAAAAGTCATCAGAGACTTGTTTGGGGCTAGGGTTCAAGTCTGCTAGTTTTTCATCTTCTCATATTCAGGTAACTGCTTAGACACCCTACTCTTTTTAACTCTTCTTCTATACCCTGCTTTCTTAGTCTTGAGAAGCTTAATTAGACCTTGCCAATGTAAGTACATATTCTACAGAGCTACATGATAATGGTTTTCTAAGGTCCTGTGATAAACACAAGAAACAACTCAAAACACTGAGTAGTTTATTTGAAAGCAGCATAATTTCAGTGTTCAGTTGCCCAGATATAGTTATCTACAGAGAATCCTAGAAACTCCTAGGATAGACAAGCAGGGGCATCTGTCACCCCTATGGACTCTCACAGTTGAGTTCAAGTTAGCTCATAACAGAGAAAGGAGGAGAAGGTCCCAGGGAAGCAGCCAAATTCCAAGTAATTTGGCATGGTATAATCTCGGACTGAACTTAATCACAGGCCTAGAGTTTTCAAACAATCTTTCTAAATTTCTGCAGGCAATTTACGTAATTATATTGGCACATACATTTTTCCATTTCAATAACAAAGCCACAAAGATCTTTATGTTCACAGACAAATCTTTAATATTGTAAGAGAAAAAGAGCACACCAGTATTAACTCACAAATTCCAAATAGGGGCATGATTCTGTGATTTTCCCCTTCAGAGCCAGTAAGAATGCATTCCAGATAGAGGAAAGGGGAGACATAGGGCTCTCCTTCGCCAACTCCCTTCCTCCACTTAGACATAAGTTTAATTCAGACACGAGATGCTTTATTAGTCAAGTCTCTTCCATTCTGCTTTGATATTTTGAGCCCAATTGAATATGACTTATCACAGCTCTCAGCATATATTTGTGGGGAAATTTTTGCTTGCACCCATAGTACATACGTTTTTGATCACGACCAGCTAAGAACACTGGCCTAAATAGGCAGACTTGGCAGAATCCTGGACCCTGGCTATTCTATCAAGGCTAAGGAGTTCATACTACTTTCTGGAAGTTGTTTGCTCATGGAATGAATTCAATATAAATTTATATAAGGAAGTAGAGTGAAAACAACTAAAATAATTTCTGTTCCTTTTTGATTATAGCAAAATAGACTGAACACAAAGCATAGTTTATAAATTCTAAGCTTAAGATCACAGACAGGAGCCACAGACCATGAATGCCAAGTAAACCCATACCAAGTTAAATGTCAGAGTCAAATAAAATCTGCATCAAAATTAATGATACGTATTTAATGATATGCATAATCACAGTAATTGCTCAACTAGATGGGAAGAGAGGCAAAAGACAAATTTTACCAGCCTTACAAATCAGCTGGCTCTGAAGACCACCTATCCTCCTCAATTCCACACCAACTCCCAAAGGACAAAGGCCCTGGTGTTGCAGGGAAGGCTCAGGGGCTACAAATACTCACTTACTCTATTCCTTCCACAGGCCAGAAACTAGGGAATGTGACATAAAGAAATGACTCCCTGCATAATTCCTGCTTGGAGGCTCCAGGAAGCCATTCAGAGCTACTAGAAACAGGTCTTTCATTGGTATAATTCCAGCAGAGTCAGGACCAGTCTGTTAAAAGGATGATCCCCCAGGAGGACAGGGGTGTTTGTGTGGTAAGATGAGGGAGCAGACTGGCATGGCAGCGGTGAGTCTGAGAAATGCACCTCCTAAATGCATACCGGCTAATTAGTTTGCTTTCCGAAAGCCTAGCACCCAAAGAATGGGAGTTTTAAGGAATATGAGGGTATTGTGGTACGAGAAAGAGAGAAAGGGAGTATAAGTTAGAAAAGGTGTTCCTCAAAAACCCAACTTCTATCAAGAACAAGCCCTATTCTCATCACAAGAAAAAAAACCACTACCTTTTCTTTTTTTTCTTAAGATTTTATTTATTTATTTGAGGGGAGGTTAGGGGCAGAAGGAGAGAGAGAGAGAGAGAGAGAATCCCAAGCAGATTCCGTGCTGAGCGTGGAGCGTGACACAGGGCTCAATCTCACGACCCTGAGATCACAGCTTGAGCCGAAATAAAGAGTTGGACGCTTAACTGACTGAGCCACCCAGGCGCCCCTCTTTTTCTTTTCTTATTTTTTTTGCATGTGTCCACATGAGGTAATGGATGTTCACTAAACTTACTGTGGTAATCATTTAACAATATATGTAAGTCAAGTCATTATGCTGTACACCTTTTTTTTCAAGGTTTTTTTTTTAAGATTTATTTATTTTGGAGAGAGAAAGAGTGTGAGTGGGGGGAGGGTCAGAGGGAGAGGGAGAGAGAGAATCTCTAGTAGATTCCCCGCTGAGAATGGAGTCTGATGCAGGATTCCATCTCAAGACCAAGATCATGACCTGAGTGGAAACCAAGAGTTGGACGCTCAACTGGCTGAGCCACCCAGGGGCCTCCGTTTTGCTGTACAGCTTAACTTTGTATGTTGTATGTCAAGTATATTTCAATAAAACTGAAAGAAAAAAATAACTAAATGGCATTTCTGGCATGTGATAAACATGTAGGAAATGCCATTCGGGGAGGTCTCAGCCACTCCCCAATCTATTTGCAGCTCTGTGAGCCAGCAGTAAGGCTAAGATGGCTGCAGTGGTCTGGCCCTACGAGGCTAGTCCTAGGGGAGAGCCCAGGATGCTATTTTGTTTTGAGTGGTACGGGGAAGGACAAGAATGTTGGTATCTCTGCTTAGCTGAACCACACCCAAGAGGAATCTTAGGATGTATTTCAAAATGGACATATACAGAACTTTCCATCCAACCACAATCATTCAGGGTAATGAGGAGTATTTTCATCCCATCTGTGTTATAAACCCACTCAGGTCCTTTCCTGAGGGCAAACGATGACATTTCTACCAATTTATATTGATAATCTGGCTTTTTCAACTGACACTATAAATTAAGATCAATGGATACCTCCCCTACCTACTTTCAGATGTCTTAAAATTGCCAAGAATAATCATCTCTTTGTAAATCACACAGGGCAAGTTTTGATACAGTCAAAGAGGTAATTTCATTATCAGACAGAACTTCGAAAACCTTCTTGTGGACAGAAAACCTTTTCGTTGGATAACAGAAATAATGGCCCTGAAATGGCTTTCCTGAAAAATGAAAATAATACGCAATATATTATTTACAGAGAAAGAAAATGTTACAGGATAATCATTCTCAGAGTTACTTATGCTATGGGATTAAAGATACTCATCAAAAGTACTTTAAAACAGCAAAGTTATTAAGATTATAATAACTCTGTAATAAAAGTTCATATGTCCAATTATGACATGTGGTTTTCATAGAGAAAACCAATTAAAGACAGCTGTGTCTTAAGTACATTTTGGAATGCAGATTCATAATGGGTCGTAACAATAGTAAGCCTTCACACTGCCACTGATTCCTAAACATACACACATGCACACACACAATTTGTGAGGAGCCTTTCTTATGTGGGACCTCAACACAGAGTCCTATCGGGTGATAGGTCGAGATCAACTTCCACAGCAATGCTGGTGTTAGAAGGCAGAGGGATATCGTCTTCTATCTTAACCAGTTCCTACCAAGCTTTTGCTCCATGCCGAACAGCCTTGGGGGAGCGGGGGTGGAGCTTTGCCCTGCACTGGAAGGCAGCATGGTGTGGTAAACATTTCTTGTTTTTTAAATCAGGAATCCCGATTTGTGAGCCTGCTTCTTCCACTGACCAGAGCTGTATCTTTGGTACAAACCAGTTACTGCCCTGTGGTTTGGTTTGCTCCTCTACAAGATAAGGGACTGCCCCTTGGCTACATGTGGTTCTCCACGGAAGTCCATCTTATAGAAGGCTATGGAATCACTGGATTTCTACATCTTCCTATGGAACTGGGTGGTTTTGAAATATGTCTACAAATTCTTTGACACCCTTCCCTTTGAAAGATGGAGTCTACTTTTCCGCTCTGGAGTGACCCTGTGGGACCTTCAAGGCTAGATCATTAAGAGCAATACTGTCTTTCTCTCACTCGTTCTCCTTCTGGCTCTCTACCACTCTGTCCCTAGCAGAATGCTTTTGGATCCCTGAGCCACCATGTAAGATATCCAACTACTCTGAAACCACCATGCTAGAGAAAACCAGATAAGGAAGCCCCAAAGAAGCTATTGAAATCTTATAACCCAGGGGCGCCTGAGTGGCTCAGTCATTAAGCATCTGCCTTCGGCTCAGGTCACGATCCCAGGGTCCCGGGATCAAGTCCCACATCGGGCTCCCTGCTCCGCGGGAAGCCTGCTGCTCCCTCTCCCACTCCCCCTGCTTGTGTTCCCTCTCTCGCTGTCTCTCTCTCTGTCAAATAAATAAATAAATAAAATCTTAAAAAAAAATAATAAATCTTACAACCCAGGTAACTGACATATGAGTAAAGAAGACTTTGAGATTATGCCAGCCCCAGACATTGACTGTAATCTCAGAGGATACCTTTAACTGGAACCACTAAGCTCAGCCCTTCCTGAATTCCTGATCCACAGAAACAGTAAGAGATATTAAATAATGACTGTTGTTTTGAGCCACTAATTGTTGGGGTGATTTGTTATGCAGCCACAGTAACTGGAAGAGGAACTCTGATGGAATCAAAATAAGAGGGAAAAAAAATGCCACCCCAAGGTCAAACAAGGAAATCTTCAGCATCCACAAGAAGCTCAGGAAAAAAGACTTAGAAGTCTTCAAGAATGATGAAGGTAGGTACAATTCACTAATAAATGCCACACACAGCAACACTAGAATCATCAGCTCTTTATTTCCAGTCACCTCTTCATTTTCAAATGTCTGTGAACGTTTTTCCACATTCACAGTTAAGAGAAATATAGTAAGAACGACCCTAAGTGGGGGCGCCTGGGTGGATCAGTTGGTTAGGGTATCCAACTCTTGGTTTCAGCTCAGGTCATGGTCTTGGGGTTGTGGAATTGAGCCCCTTGTTGGACTCTGTGCTCAGCGGGTGGTCTGTTTGAAGATTCTCTCCCTCTGCCCCTCTCCCCACTTGCGTGATGCTTAGGAGATGATAAACAGTGACCTATAGGCAGGATTTAACCACAAACCCATGTTTTTTCTTCCTGACCTACTCAGTGTTTTCAAAATAGGAAATTTCACATAAAAAGTCTAGATTTCTAGTTTCTCTTGAAGCACTGGACTTCAGTCCTGAGTATGAATTACCACCTGATCTCCATCACTAGAGCTGACAAGCTGTTTCTCCCTTTAGACATAGCATGTCCTATTTGCCACAATCCCCCCACTCCCTATTGCTCTAGACCTGGGCTCACTTCACTTGTTCACTTTACATTTCTGTCCCCATGGTCATTGAAGTTCATGTCTGGTGACCTACACCAATAGAAGGGTCTGACCTCAAACCTCCAGATGATTTTTGGTAACTATAGGTTTGAAATTTTTGGTGGTTTGGAAATTCCAATAAATTCTGCTGTTCTGTCACTCAGCATCAGGTAAATACAAATCAAAACCTCAATGAGATACCACCAGTCAGAATGGCTAAAATCAACAAGTCAGGAAATGACAGATGTTGGCGAGGATGCGGAGAAAGGGGAACCCTCCTACACTGTTGGTGGGAATGCAAGCTGGTGCAGCCACTCTGGATAACAGTATGGAGGTTCCTCAAAAAGTTGAAAATAGAGCTACCCTATGACCCAGCAATTGCACTCCTGGGTATTTACCCCAAAGATACAAATGCAGTGATCCGAAGGGGTATGTGCACCCCGATGCTTATAGCAGCAATGTCCACAACAGCCAAACTATGGAAAGAGCCAAGATGTCCATCAACAGATGAATGGATAAAGAAGATGTGGTGTATATATACACAATGGAATATTATGCAGCCATCAAAAAACCCAAAATCTTGCCATTTGCAACGACGTGGATGGAACTAGAGGGTATTATGCTAAGCAAAATAAGTCAATTAGAGAAAGACAAGTATCATATGATCTCACTGATATGAGGAATTTGAGAAACAAGACAGAAGATCATAGGGGAAGGGAGGAAAAAATGAAACAAGACGAAACCAGAGAGGGAGACAAACCATAAGAGACTCTAAATCTCAGGAAACACACTGAGGGTTGCTGGAGTGGAGGGGGAGATGGTAGGGATGGGGAGGCTGGGTGATGGATATTGGGGAGGGTACGTGCTATGCTGAGCACTATGAATTGTGCAAGACTGATGAATCACAGACCTGTACCCCTGAAACAAATAATACATTATATGTTAAAAAAAAAAAAAAAAAAGAAGATAGTAGGAAGGGAAAAATAAAGGGGGGGAGTCAGAGGGGGAGACGAACCATGAGAGACGATGGACTCTGAGAAACAAACTGAGGGTTCTAGAGGGGAGGGGGGTGGGGGGATGGGTTAGCCTGGTGATGGGTATTAAAGAGGGCACATACTGCATGGAGCACTGGGTGTTATACGCAAACAATGAATCATGGAACACTACATCAAAAACTAATGATGTAATGTATGGTGACTAACATAATAAAAAAAAAAGAGAGAGAGAGAGAAAAATTCTGCTGATGTGCCCTTGCCAATTTCTTTGCCTAAACTACAAATGTGGGACCATGACAAACTTATCCCTAACAGTTACGTAAGTCCTCTTACAACATTGTTATTGAATATTAGGGTGATCAGTGTGACTTCGGAAAAATATACTGAGCTTATTTGATACATCCAAATTCTCTTTAAAATACAAACTGCCCATACAGCAGTCAAACATTCCTAGTCCAAGTTAATATGGAAACGAAGCAACTGCCAGTCAGCTGTGAGATTAGGATGGACAGAAATGGAACAAGGTCTACATATTGTGAAGTAAAATAACTTAATTACTTACCACAGAATATCTTCAAGGCAATTTCTAGTGAGGACTTAATTAGGCAATGAGAGCATTTGTGAGAGATTAAGACCAGCATTTGCAGGGTTCGTGTGTGTGTGTGTGTGTGTGTGTGTGTGTGTGTGTGTGTGTGTGTTAGAGAAAATAAAACAAGACAGAACAACTCACCAATTCCAGACATTGTCTGTGGCCATAGGCAGCAGCATAATGTATGCTATTGTAGCCTTCCTTGTCCCGGATAGATGGATTTGCATCATTTTGAAGCAGAAACTCTAGACATCTGTAAGTATAAAAATGTGGTGTTATTTTAGAAAACATCTCCAGACCAAAAGCAATAACTAGTGTAAGTATTTTCCTATTATGAATGTTCCACAAAGCACTTTGTGAATTTAAGTGTTTCTTTAAAAATCCTATGGCAATGACGGTTTATGTACTGAAGTTTTACATGTGTGTGTTTCCATCTTTATTTCAGCTTAAAATAGCCATTCTCGAATTCAGGAAAGGTTTTAGGGACAAGAGGGTGGTTAGGTTTATTGAGAGGGGGGAAAAGAAATTATCCATGACTATCCCCTCCTCACTGAGTTGTTTTAATGTCATGATCAATATTGCATATTTATCCACACACGGGTTCATGTCTGGACTCTGTTCTGTTACAATAATCCATTGTCTCTTCCTGCATTGATAACAGAATGTTTTGGGTTTTCTTTTTATAGTTGATGTACAATGTTTTATTAGTTTCAGGTGTACAACACAGTGATTTCACAATTCTATACATGATGCGATGCTCACCACTGTAAATGTAGTCACCTTCTGGCACCACACAATGTTATTACAATATTATTGACAGTATTCCCTGTGCTGTACTTTTCATCTCCATGACTTATGTATCTTACAGCTGGAAATGTGGACGCCTAATGCCCTTCACTAATTTCGCCCATCCCTCCACCACGCTCCCTGTGGCCACCTCCAGCAACCACCAGTTTGTTCTCTGTACTTAGGAGTCTCGGTCTGGTTTTGTTCGCTCCTTTGTTTTGTTTTTTAGATTCCACATATAAGTGAAATCTTATGAATTTATCTTTCTCTGTCTGACCTATTTCACTTAGCATAATAAAGAATAATTAAGGTTTTTTTCCTTTTTACCATATTTTTTGGGGGGTTCCTTTTTTTTATTTTAAGTTCAATTAATTAACAATATAGTGTATTATTAGTTTCAGAGGTAGAGTTCAGTGATTCATCTTGTTATGTTAGTCACCATACAGTACTTCAAAATTTTTTGACGTGGTGTTCCATGATTCATTATTTGTGTATAACAGCAGTGCACAGAACCTGTCTGTCATCAAGATTACTGAATAGGGGCACCTGAATAGGTGGCTCAGCAGGTTAAGCAGAGTTAAACTTCTGCCTTTGGCTCAGGTCATGATCCCAGGGTCCTGGGATCGAACCCCATGTTGGGTTCCCTGCTCGGCGGGAAGCCTACTTCTCCCTCTCCTCCCTGCTTGTGCTCTGTGTCGCTATCTCTGTCTCTCTCTCTCAAATAAATAAATAAAACCTTAAAAAAAATTACTGAATAATGAGTTTTAGAGCTCCACATTCAAAAAATGAAGTCTCAAATTTAACAAAGAAGTGGTTAGTCCATTGTAACAAGGGGGGGGGGTGTACTTTTAGCCTTGCTATTGGAGACTCTACCGTCAATCAAAAGGTTGGAAAATGAAAGCTAGAAAGAATAAGAAAATAACAACAAGAAAAGAACTTAAGAATAATAAAAAGATTAAAGGAATGGGCAAATATTTAAAACATATAACGTATTAATTCCGTAACCACATTTGAACATAGAGGCTTAAATTGCATCATTGTGTATAGACTAGAATAAAATAATAAATAATAAGCTTAGAAAGCCTCTTCTGACAGAGTTGTAATTTTTCTGAAAAAGCCACAATCTTTACAGTAGGTTGGAGGAAGGAGCTCCACGTTTGCTGAAATGCCTCCAACTCCAGGACACGAGTGTCCAGGGATGTATGGAGTTCTCTTCCAGGCCTGTTACAAGTGGTACAACCCTGCTGGCCAAAGAGGGAATAACTAGGCGGGAGCACCACTCCATAATCTTAGTTTTCTATCTGTGGCAGTGGGACAAACATGTCCTTTATAAGGTCAAGCAGATTCAATTTCATACTCAAATCAAAATTCTCAAATACTCAAATCATATTTAAAATATACAATAGATGTGTGTACATTAAATAAGATCTTCCAAGGGGAAGTTTCTATAGTTTAGTCAAACACTTTATTTTTGGTTTTGTTTTTATTTATTTTTTATTTAAGTTTTTATTTTAATTCCAGTTAGTTAACATGCAGTGTAATATTAGTTTCAGTGTGCAATATAGTGATTCAACACTTCCATACACCACCCTGTGACTCAAACACTTTAAAATGACACTCACCTATCTTTTGGCATAAGGCAAAAGGAGTAAATAAATCACACATAAACATAGTTAAAACACGTTTTAATTTCTAGAAAAACTGATGAAAGACATTAATTTTTTAAACCAAATATCTACATGTCACATGATTTATCCATAAAATGCTCCATAATAAATCAAACTAATATTGGAGTTCTGATATCATGCAGTCTTTGGTAACTTGCACCTTAAAAGGAAGTCTTTTTTTTTTTTTTTTGGTAATTAAATGCCCATGGACAGGATCCCAGGTCTGACTCATTTTAAGCAGAATTTGGCTCCTGAAATAAAATCATTCAATAGGAATAGCATTCCAGTGGACACACAGTCTCCAGCTTCTGAAAGAATTACACTCTAAAAATCAGTTGGTGAATTTAATACGTAATTTGGAAAACACTTGGACTTGCTTCCAAAGAGTTATTTTCCCCAGGATAGAGCTGAGCTATACTACCAACAGCACTCTTAGAAAAAACAACAGTACTATAGAATTTGAATATTCTCCAGATTGTTTCTAAGGGGAAATAAATTCCAGTTTTCACTGGGGATGCTTGTCTTTTCTCCTAAGAGGCCATGGCTAGCAATTTTGGAACCTAAGCTGCAAAATCAAGACATGCACTTTAAATCAGGAATGCATCTGGATGATAGGTGCAGCCTCTCTGCATGAAAGCGCTCTCAGGCACTTTCGCCTGCTTGCCCTTTTTCCCTCTGCATCAGCTGTTAAGAGGACTGCTCTGGCACAGGACAAGCTGACATTTCGCTGGAGAAGGCGGCATTTGCTGAGGTGCCTTGAGATTCTACAGCCTTTGAATATCATTAAGTTTGGAATATCAGGGCAAAACCGTAGTCATTCTGCTTGACTATGTGTCCTGTCCCCAGCCCAGTGACAGCCAAAGTTACGTCCCACAGCCTGTATCAGAGCCACACTCTCTAACTCCCCTCCCTCCATGGTCTAGACATGGGAGGAGAGCCCAGTGGGCAGCGGGAAGACCCCAGAGGGGACACAAGCCTTCAGGTCACAGAGAAATTGGTTCCTCTGACAGCGGGAGAAGAGAATAAACACGCTAAGAACTGTGTGTGTGCAGATTCCTAGAGCACTCCACCCCCTAGGTCTCACAGAGCAGGACACAGAGTGTGGGCAGCACTCATTCGTTTGCTCATTTATTTAAGTTATTGAACTCCCCGCAACATACTGGGCACTGCTCTGGGCAGAGCACGACCTTCGCACGGTGCCTTGTCGCACAGGGAGGACTGTCGGAGGACAAAGCACTAGAACTTCCTGCGCATCAGCACCCCTGGGTGATGGCAGTGACTCCCGGCTCTTGTCACAGTCCGGGCTGAGTCTCTATCAGAAGCCAGAGAGAGGCCGGTGGGATGAGGCGAGGCAGGGGGCAGCTGTCGGCAGGAGCAGGGGGCTGTTTGTGAGCTGGTGTGTGTGTGGGAGAGCACCACCACTTTATTTCACACTGGATTCTCAAAACATTTATTTCTAGAACCTGCTAAATAGTTACCCCCCAAGTCATTAAAGGAGAGCCTAAGGCCCTGGGAGGAGGCTTAATATGTCCCCTGAGGCATATGATAATATATGGCAGAGTCAAAAATGATATTTAAGACACCTACTCCTAGAAACTGCTGACCCATCACAGTGACGGTCTCAGTAAAGTTTCCAATTTTAGGAAGAGTTCCTTGTGTGAAAATAGCATAACTGAAGGATATATTAAAAGAATCATTTCTTCTTCACTAAAGGCAAGCCCATATCACTTCCTCAAGAACCCAAATAAAGCCCCCAAATAGTAAGGCTGGCCTATGTAGCAACCCAGAAGAGCAGACAAGCATCAGTAACCACCTCTTGTGCTTTCAGCTGAGCAGAAACTTACAATGCGGCTTCCTTTTCCTTCAGCTCTCTGGCTCTTTCAAGTTCTTCTGAATTTTCATGGGCATTTCCTAAGATAGTCTTACTTCTCAGCATAAGGGAAAGAAAAAAAAATTACAATTATTTGCTTTCATGGCAAAGTTGCTAATGATTTTGATACAGCTTATATCTCAACGACTTTTCCTGCAACCCAAAAGACATAAGCACTACTGATTTTTTTCATTGAGGACGTACGTGGTTCTCTGAAAGGCCATCCAGTAAATCTGTTCTCTTCCACAGAACCCAACTGAGAACATGACTTTCCTAGAACTTCTGCCCAGGTATCAGAGAGTAAGACACCAAGTTGCCCACCCTTCCATAAATATCCTAAACTCCCCAAGTAAATAGGAGGTGATGGAGCTTAAACTTCCCTGACTCCTACCACACTCCTTGCTGCCTCCTTATCAGTTCAGCATCTCATTTATCCAGGAATGGGGTTCTAGTCACCCCTCAACTGCCAGAGCAATTCTTCATCACCTAGGATTCCTTTTTATAGCTCTTAACACATGAAGTGTACTTGTCCCCCCATTCTATTCTAAGTGAACAGCATAGAACCTGCTACAGAGTAGATGCTCAATAAACATTTGTTGAATTAATAACTAATAAATGTCGTTTCCTCTGAGTGAGGGCAACTGGAAGGAGGTCTCCCCTAAAAAGATGTGCCTATGAGATCCTGAGTGCAGCTACATCACTCGCCAATATCATATAATATGAACAGTGTTTTCCAAACTGGAAATATGGATCATAATCCACTATGGAATTATGAAATCAATTTAGTGGGTTGCAGTATTTCGTTGCCTTTTTTTTTTTTTAACAAAATAGTAGAAGAAAATATCAGAATGCATCACACATACTAAGGGTAAATATGGTCTTACAAAATTTTTGCTGCCTTTTTACATACATATTTAAAACACACCTATTTGAGTGTGTATGCTGGGTCATGATGTAAAATGTATTTCTTACTGTGGGTCACTGTAAAATATGTGAAAGCCACTGCTGTATAAGAAAAGAATTTAGCCCTGACCCAGAATCAATTCCATAGCACAGCACAGCAAGTAAGTCAATAGTTCTCCAAACAGGGTCACCAAAAAGCATTCCTATGAAGGAGGCCTCGGTCCTCGAGTCTTTGAGAACAATCTCATAAGCTGTAGGCAGGCACCTCTCCCTCCTTTCCCACCTGAACTGGTTCATTTATTTCTGCTTTCTATTCCTAGGCACCTAGAATCCAAACATGTCCAGGGCATCCAACCTCCTCCCCTTCAGCTCCTGAAAGAGCATTCATGCCCAGTTTGGAACAACAGTACCAATTCTGCACACACTGACACTGCATTTGAAGGCTACTGGGATTATACATAGATGGATACTTCTGCCATGTAACGAATTTATTAGCAAATGTAAGTCTGAGGGCAAATGAAGCATTTAAGTGGTGATGATGAAAACTGTAGGATATGACAAAATAAATTACAAGCGATTTTGAATGAACTGAAAACCTGAGCTTGACAGCCCCACTTGGCATTCAACCCAAGACCGGAGAAGAGAAACAACGGGGCAGTGACACGTAATAATCAAACATAAAGAGAGCAGAATGGGAAAACCGGGGTTAGGGATGAGGCAATTCTAACTCCTCTGGGTCTGGATGAGAGAGATTCTTCATTCACAGCTTCAAGGAGGCAGCATGAAGAAAACTTAGCAAACCCTCCCCCTCCCCAGTCATACCCCCAAAGGAAATTTGAGCAAGCCTGTTTTTACTTTCTATCCATGTCTGATGCAGCAGCATAGTGCAAAGCTGTGCGTCCCCAGTCATCTGTTTCATTAACGTTGGCCCCTGTGGTCACTAATGTCTCAATACAGTGGAAATGACAATTTGCAGCTGCATAGTGCAAAGGCGTCCTGAAAAACAGACAGCAATTTATTACTTCATTCATCTGAAAAAGACACACACCCACCCCCCCCCCCCCCCCCCCCCCGCCCCCGCCGCCATCATCTGCATTAGCACTGACAGCAGCATTCCTAGGAGTGGGGAAGCTCTTTAGCTCTCAGAGTGTAGAGCCAAGGGACATGCCTTCCTTTGACTTTATAACTTGGAGCTGAGGCCACCTACCTGGGATCTATCTTCTCTTTCCATTCCTAGTGCCTATCCTGGTGTAGGTCTACACTAGCTCTTTTGGACTATTGCAATACCATCCCTATTGGCCTCCTTAGCTCTAATCAAACTTCTATCTAATTTCTAGTTGGTATGAGTGAAGAACTGGATTTTCTAAGGTCCGATACCCACATAGGACATTCTGTTCTAAAACCACTGGTCCTCTCTACTGAGAAAAGCCTTGATTCCTTAGTCTGGAATCAAAGACCTTTCTAAGCTGAGCCCAAACTACCTTCATGAAGTTTCTCTATCCCCCCTATATGAACCCATCAGTGCATCCAAATGGGATCACCTGAGGTCTCCCCAGTCACATCCACATCTCCCCTGCCTATCCCCATGTTGTTTTCTTCCCTGGAATGTCCTCTCCTGAACCACTTCTACCCATCAAAACCCCAAAGCTTCTTAAGTCCCAGAAGTTTCTTTCCCTTTTGTCTGAGATTGTGCAGCTCCTGTCTGGGTCTCTCATGAGCTCTCATCCCACATTGCCTTGACTTTAGCTCTTGGTATTGTCTCGACTTTAGCTCTTGGTATTGTCTCATCTTCTCCACTGAACTACAAGTCTGTTGGGGGTAGGGATACAGACTAGAGGGAAGAACAATATCCAAGGAATCAGAAGCCCTGGGTTCTAGTCCAGGCAGATCTGTAAGCTGCACCAAATCACATCCCCTCTCTGGGTCTGGGCTTCCTTGTCCTTACTTCAATAATGACCCATGAGCAGCTGCCCCCTAACATCTAGTCTAGATCTAAAATTCCTGGAATTTTACATGTACACGTAAATTTATTATAGGTATAACTCATTTAGTTTCTCCAAGCTCAATTTCTTCATCTATTAAAAAGGATAGGAAGCATCCCCATTTATCTCATAGAGTTATTATGAAAAACCAAGTGGGTAGCATAGGAAATACATGCACCTTGCCAAGAGTAAGGCACTGCAGAAACATGAATTCCCTAGCCAATAGTTAGGGAATAATAATCAAATGGAATACTAGAAATAAAATAACTTTATCTCATGAACTATTTATTAATTTTCAAGGCCACTCTTTTATATTTTACAGTCAATGAATGGGCTTTTTTACTGGTCCACTAGAACAGTGTGATGTGTGCTCCAGTTGTGGAGTAGGGAGGGTCCCAGGGGAGCAGAGAGGAGGGGCACCCGTGCAGCGGGGGCGGGAGGGATTATTTGATATAAATCTGGAAGGGTGAGTAGGCGTTAGCCTAGGTAGGTTGGTAAGAGAAGAAATCTGTCGCAACTCCAAGAGCCAGGGTGCACGTGGAGGGGAGGGGTAGAGAGATGCTATGGGAACAAAACCGGAAGAAGGCAAGACACAACTGGCCCTTCTAACAGAAGCCGTGAGAGGAGATGCTTGTCTTGGGGCCTGTGCCTGCTTTGTTGGTGTTTCGCTACAAAAAGGGATTTCCTTCTGAGGATGGAATCTCCCCAGCTAGCTTCCCTGTTTACCATTTCACTATAACATGATTTCCAGATGGACTGCTCCCCACCCCTGTTACTGAGGCACTTGAAGCAGAATTCCCTGTGTACATACCTCCCACACTTGTCCTTTTTATGGAAATCTGCTCCGCTGCTCTGCAAGAGTTTTATACATTCCACATTACTAGAAAGACAGGGAAAAAAAACATCATTAAGATGGTAGAGGTCAATTGCTGGGCTATCTTCAGAAAGAGCTGTTTTTGGCGAAGTGCAGGCCAAGATGAAATGATAACTCCAGCTTTAAATTCTGCTAACGCAAAACCAACCTGAACATCTTAGAGGAATACAGTATTGCAAGGATCTGAGGTTCCTGAAATTCCTTTTTTCCAAGCTAATAAATCAATGCATCAAAGAGCTTGATGGAACATTTTCAATTCCATGACCAAGGTATTTAATGATTATTACATGGTTAAACCTTTTAGTGATGTTTCATCGTGTATCCCAAGATTCTCCTTTAAAACCATCAAGAGTTTGGGAAACAACCCCTTACACCTATGATGATTTCATGTCACCTCTAAACAATGAGCCAGAATGGAGAAGCATTACCTTTTATCACAGGAGAATGAATTCACCGTGATAACCATTTTCAACCCAGACTCTCCATAATGGGAAATAAAACAGCTGCATTTCCCTGTCTTTGTAATACAGGTAAATAAATGTACAAAAAATAAAAGGCCGAAAATGATGTAATGGAGCATAGTGATCTTCCAAAGCTTTTTTGTCATTTGCAGAAGCAATAAATCATGTTTAGTAGAGAAAAAGGACCCACTGAAGTGAATTTTCCTATTGAAAGGCATGTCGCTAAATATTAATTGTAATAGGAGTTTCAGATATGAATCCAGAATGGTGTGTTGCCAAGGTCTGATACTTTTTTTAAATGTCGGCATAAAAAGAGAAAACCACCCATTATTGTTCTAAACTTGGAGTGCTGAGTAGTCGTCTAGGATTTATTGTTTTATTATCATTTAAATATGAAAAATGATCTCATTAATGAGGAACCCGAGCATAGCTCCCTCTACCCCCATCCACTCTTTGTAGCCACCTTTCTCAGAGAACCCGCTGTTTCAGTCATAAAATATAAGAACTTTCTGAGACCATTATGTGTTGGTGTTGCATGCCAGTTGATATAAAAGCACCTGTCTCTTACTGAAGAAAACCAAAGGATCAAAGGCAGAGGCAGATCCAGTTGTGTGACTTATGAAGCTCATTCGATTTGGAGAGAGGGGTTGGGGAGAAGGAGATTCATTTAAAAAATAACACACAATTATGAATATAAAACTAAATACAAGATTTCGGAAGGGACCCATGCAAATAAGGGCCCTAAAGCTTCACAGTCAACCCACCTCTGATAAAAAGGTAATGCCTTTGATAATGTACAGATGACAAATGGAGAAGCATTGCTGTTCCCTGAGGACTAGCAAACTGATTAAGAACTAACACCTTACCCAAACAAGGTCATCCGAGAGAGGCCATGTTTGGTCAATGTCGGGTCATATATCAACAACATATTGATCAGAGCCTTACTCTCACCACTGATATGAAAAAGAGTATCTGATGAAAAATGCTCTTTACAACTTGAAACAAAAAGGCAAGGATTAAATCGCTTCTTGCCTATGCCTTGGGTTTTCTTGACCTTCAGTCCCTTTAACCATTTACGTACTTAAAAATCGGTTTTGAAATAAGGACAAAAATAGCTGTAAATAAACATGAACTAACTCAATCTTGGATTCCCTTGATCATCCTCCACCTACCAGCGACAAAAAAGGAAAAATTTAGGAACAAATCTCAAATTATTTTCTTTTGGTAGAGTGCATATCAAGTAGATACATATTCTATAGGCTGAAGACCTACAATTAAAAAAAAAAGGGAGAGAGAGAAGAGAAAACAAAAGAAAACTATTTTCTATATGAGATGGGCTAAAAATTTTTCTTAGGAAGAACAAACATACAATTAATATGGAAATGCAAAATGTTATTTGGTATTGGTAGAAATGATTCTTACCCACCTTACTAAGGAAATTGCTTTTGATTCACAGACAACTTAAGCCAAGTAAGAGAAATTAGGAGTTAAGTCATGAAACAAGAACTGAAATTGCTAACTACTCACCCTCCTGCAGCAGCAGCATGAAGGCACGTTCTTCCAAATTTATCTGGGGTGTCTATTTCAAAGCCTGCAGACAGCACGTGCTCATTACTAAACAAGGATACTATGCTATACTTTTGTCCTAGTTAAACCACAAGAAACATTGCAGAGACAGAAAAATCAGTTAGTAGAAAAACCAGAACGCAAGCAATTGTAGTCAGAAAGAGGTTGTCATGGAAACGAATGGTAACTGCTCAAGCTTGGCAATTTTATAGGAAGAACCATGAAGTCTAGAAGAATTTATTTTCACATTCAGCCCTGGGTGAACAACAGCCCCATATTTCAATCCCAGGATAGAAATTTATGAAACCAATTTGAGATAAGTAGGGCAATAGACAGGCAGACAGAACACATGGAGAAAACATGGACAGCAAAGGAGTAATCTTAACATGCTGGAGTAGATATTTTCTTATGTGTATTATTAGCTTTCAGCTGGTTTAAGATTCGGGAAACATGCTTTCATGCAGGGATTATTTTTAAACATGCCAAAAGCAGTGAAGGCAGAATCAACCACAGGTAAAGCACTTAAAAGGAAAAAAAAATGCCTCTGGGATGTCTGTTGAATTAATTCATAAACAATCTTTGCCTTGCAGACCTCTATCACCTTTGAAAGCCAGGAACTTCTTAATACATGGAGGTTGGCAGAAGCAGTGATAAGAAAGATTAGCAAAGCTCCAAACCAGGAAGAATTTCTTGGTTCCAAACAGACCCACATTTAAAAAATAAAAATTAAACCTAGTTGGAGGGGATCACACTACAGGGATTTATCAGAGCCCACAGAGGAGGAAGGTAACGTGACATTTCTACTGTCAAACTGTGGGGGCTTTGGCCTTTTTTCCTTTGTTGAAAATATTAACTGTTAAATCCACCCTTTTAAGCCTCAAAGATATTTTCCCTAATTCCGACAAACTTCCGGTAAGCTATGGCCACCCCCCTGCCTGTCTCTCACTCTGGCTCACCCAAGCTTTAACTTGAAAAACAGACAAGACTCTCATCTCGGGGCAGGAATACTGACACTCAAACAGCAACAACACGAAGGACTGCTGGGAGCTGTCCCCAGATCAGGTAATGAATGACAGGAAGCACGGGCAGCCACTTACTCTGACCAGACACCTAGAGCCATGTGGCTCACTTACAGGACACATTAAGCCTCATCTGTGGTAATGGGGTTACTTACCCGATGATAAGAGCTTTCTGCAGCAGTCAGAGTGAGCATTTAGGGCAGCTAAATGTAGGGGGAACATGCTATGGATTCCACACCTGAGGAGGAAAAAAACAGAGTGGCTCACAGTAACAGATCTCAAGATACATGCAGAAGGACAACAACGTTTCTGGAAGTTTTCTGATGAAAATTAAATCCACAACACCTCGCTTCAGGACCCTTGCCTGAAACAATTTTGTAATTCCTCCACTCAGGAAATAATTATGCAATCATTTTCCACCTTAACATAATAAAATCCTAAACCTAGACCAGAATTAAAAACCCCTAACAATAGGAATGTATCTTTTTAAGGTAATGTTTCCTATAAAGGGTGACTCTACATTTAAGATTAATTTACCTTTTTTTCTTTCAACTGAGTAGTTTTATGTCAGCAACGTGTTTTATTCAGTGACCTGTTCGATTCCTTGAATTGATAAAGAAATACTATTGACCTATTATGTGCCAAGTACTTTGCTAAGAGTTAATAATGGCTGTATTATTGAAAAAAAAGTTGCATGCGAATAAAAACCAATGTTTACCTTTTGCGGGTACAACTTCATCTTCCTAACAGACTTTTATACTGCCTATTAACCCACCTCAGGACACCAGTCACGAAAATGTGCTGGAGCAACACACATTATCTTGCATACGTTTCATAAATCTAGCGTACTTTCCCTAACAGTATTACAGAAAGAGTCTAGAAAAGGACTTTTTAGACTGATACCCTATCATAACACAGTCCCCAGGATGATCCCTTAAGGGACAGGCAGCGTCCCTTCTGGCAGCTGTGCTTTTTCCTTTAAAATCAAATCTTCCTCTTGCCCATCACCTCTCCTCACACAAGGATCCGAAGCCATGTGCTGAACTGTTGTTCCTAACAAACAGCATCATCGAGAGGTTCCAGTGTTCTTATAAGAATTTATAATGTTGGTGCTCATTTCTCAGAACATCTCATCATAGTCAAATAACATTATTTCAATTTCTGCAAATCCTCTGCATAACACAAGTAAGTACGTGTATTTACACCTGCAGCATTAATGACCCAAGTTTCTTCCCTGGCACAAAGTTGCCCATTTTCAGATTCTATAACTCATTAAGAAACACATATGGTTTGAGTTGGTTAGGTTTCAGATACATGACTTTTATTTGCTATCTCAAAAGTTATTATGATGTGTGTGAATGTGTGAAAGTATATACATATTCACAGCTATTTCATGGTATTCAGCGTTCTGCCAAATCTGAGTTGGCCAACAATTAACCACCTCTCTCTTTCCATGAAAACTTCTGTGTAGTGGTGTTTTTGTTCAGTCTCCCCTCTGTTCGTTTTCCTTTCCCTATATGGAGATTTCCAACCCACTGTATATAATAGCTGGCATCCATCAAGAGATGCAATTTGCTTGTCTTCCAGGCAGTGTCATGCAGAGGAGAACTGCTTGTAATTGCCTCTCTCATCATTTACAAAAAAAATTCTGGAAAGCAATTGCACCAGTGACAACCTTGATGTTCACGGACAGGAAGCGGGCATCGGGGGATGGGAGAGAAGCTTTTCTATCTGTGCTGCTATTTATATTGTCCTCTTGATGCTGTGATTTTTTAAAATGTATAACATGTTTTAAAAACACCTTACTAAATGGAATTTTAAGCCAATGAGACTGTACCTAACCACTTTATTTGTTTAGGGCAAGTAAGGCAAAAATGTGATCATATTAGTATCTCTGGACATTTGCAAGAGAAAAACAGTATTTTCTAGGATGGTTTTAAGTTCCTGAAAGAATGTGCCTGGAATTGGGTTGGATTTCCCAAGATTTCTTTGAGTATTCCCCATTCTTTAAATATAACTTTAATAAAAATATATATGTGTACAAATACATAACATGTAAAATATATTAAAATGTTATGTATTACATACATATTATATGTACATACACATACATGCATATATGTACATATACACAATATAATAATATATTTTATAAAGATACAAAAATACATATCTTTATATACAATAATACAAGCAAATGAATTAGAGAAAATAGCATCAAATTCTATAAGAAATCAATTAGGAAAAACATAAAAAGTGTAAGTGATAGTATAACAGCAACAGCATTGTAACATATTCCATAAACTTCATTATTAATATTTCTAATCAACTTTGCCACTTAACATCATTATATTCAGGTAATTCATCATACTCTACATTAGCTAATTCTCTCTTCTGTTTCTGTTACTTATAAACTTGAGAAGGGGGTAAAACTATTCTAAAAGGTCTAGCAAAATTCTGTTTGATATATATATTTTATTCCATAGTTAATAAAAAATCACTACCTCAATGTAGGTTTGAAAACATATTAATTTAGACTCAAGTACCACTGGCATGTGAACTTGAATATGATACTATGGTTCAAACAGGAAAACTAAGTATCAGGCTGAGATTGGAAAGAAAATAAAAGTCAAATTCAGAATCTCTGAATCACTTCAGAAATGATTCATGTATTTCAAAATAAAATTACTCCTTTATTATTATAAAGTAAGACTGCTTATAAAGGAAGAGTCATAAAACCTTTAGCGGGAAAATTAGGGTTTGGCTGTCTTAGGCAAATAAGAAGCATCACTCTTATTTTATCTTATTTTATACATCAAAGAAGATCAAGAAATAAAGACGTCAGATAACACTAAACTTAACAATGCATAAATTACAGGAAAGAGGAGACCAATTCCAGCTAAAATGCTACATTTGACCAGTCATAAAATTAATGGGACACATTTGTATTAGCTATTTCTAATTTAGCTGTTAGCTGGTTATTTCAGCTATCCCAGTTATTTCAGAATAAATGAAGTCAGAATAAATTGTAGACAGCTATCAGAGGTAAGGAAAGGGCTTGTGCACTATTAGAACATCAGTTCTTTTAAGCTTTCCCCTTGGCATCAGAGAGGGCTGTTCCTTCCCACCTCCAATGCTTTCTAGAGCCTTCTCTGAGGCTGTATGCTAAAAAAACACTGAGTTAAGGTGATGGGGTCAGAAATCTTGGGTTTGAGTCCTAATTTTGACACTTGCTAGCTATTTGATCTTTGGCAAGTATGTAATGGTTCCCTCATCCAGAAAATAAAGATCAAAACAGTGTCATCTTACAGAGCAATTATAAGAACTAATTAATAATGCACCCAGGTGCTAACAGAAGGTCTGGACCATGATAAGCCTTTACCATACAAGTTAGTATTAGTACTGCCCTTGAAATTATTATTAGCTTAGTTGCATAATCAGCAGTCTGTAAGTTTTGAAGTTGTAATCAGGCTGTGATTCCTTAAAAATCAGCTTTGTGATTCTTAAAAAGCCAAGAATAAATTGTGATCTGTTAGCATTTCTATCTTTCTACATTTCAAAATTCTTTATAGTACTTATCTCACAAGTCTTCTAGGGAAGGTGGATTGGTTTAGTTTTGTCCACTGAGCAGGTGAGATGAACACATTTGATGATTTTTGGTCATCAAATGATTTTATGATTCTTACTTGACTGATCAACCCAAATCAAAAGGTCAGTTTCCTATTAATTTTATCTATGTCATTCTGAGTATCACACACCCCTAAGTTAGAGGCATTTGGGTATAACTGACAACAATGAGGCTGGTCCTTGCTGTTTGCAACCTACTGACACTTTCAGTGGTTTCTTTTGAGTCAAGACCAAACACTCTAATGTGGCTTACAAGCCACTTCTGGATCTAGCTGTTGCTTAATCAACCAGTATTCTAGACTCAGTGGACTTCTGCCCCTTCCTCCTGGAGAAGCCAAGGCTCTATCCTGCCCCAGGCTTTGTTTGGTACAAGAAACTCATTTTTCTGCCCAGCTTCTCATAGCCTTTCTCAAACTAGTTAGTGCATCTCTGGGGGCCACTGGAAATACCTTCGGGCTTTCAAGAGTTCTCTGTGGGAATTTCTAAACTGTCTTTTCCTTTTGATGATAACCTAAAGCAAGTGGTATAAAAGCATATTTTGGCTCATCTCAACAACCACCTTCTCATGACAGACTTCTGCCGTATGTCAGCGCCCGTGTCTGTACTTGGGATCACACTGGTGTCATGCGGAACTCCTTGTAAATTGGCAGGGGCCAATAAGAACACAAAAAAGGTGGACGTAACAGACAAACGATGCCTGAAGCTGGGAAGGGCCAGTGACGATGCAGTATGCTTAGCCTTCTAGATGCACCGAATTCGGCAGTAGTTGGCGTTTGTGCTCTGTGATGAGCCCACTGGCCCTCTCTTGTGTCGAAGCCACTGCAAAACTTCCAGTCCTGCAGCATGCACTGACCTCGAACAAGACAGCAGCTCGGCCACCAGGACAATAACCCCACGAAAATGGTGATTTAGTTTTGGCAAACGGTGCACTATCGCACCATCCACTACATAGAGAGGCAGCAAGCCTCTCGCTGAGGAGCCTCGCCTCCAGATCCAGATGGCCGAGGATGGAGTCTCATTTCCACCCCCTCAGAAGCTCTGTGACCTCAGGCAAGTAAGTGAACCTCTCTGTGCCTCACTTACTTCACTTATAAGATGGCGATCATCGTGTCACTCACCCACGGGGTCGCTGTGACAATTAAATATAATTCCTGAGAGTTAGTGCCTAGCACAGGTAAGCACTCATAAATGTCTGCTGCTACTGTTAACCTGGGAACACTGACTGCTGTTTGCACGTATGCCATAATTTTTTTTTTTTTTTTGACTTACTGATATAGGAGAGGCAAACCCTAAGGAGTCTCTATCGAGTTTCACATTTATACATATTCAAGTAACACTCTAATAAAAATAACTTAAGTCTATACCTGGGATCTGCAAGTCTCTCAGTACCACGACCTAACTAACTGCTATTAACCCTGCAGTCTCCATTAAGCACTGCTCTTCCCAGAAGCCCCCCCCACCCCAGCCCTGCTATGTCCAACATACGTTCTGTATCCAGTGGTATCCAGTGGTGCCCAGTGATTCTTGCATCACACTTTGCATGCATGATTATAACTGCTTGTTTAATTCTTGCCCCCGGTGAATTATAAATTCCTTGAGGGCAGGGACTCCTACAACCCCAGAAGCTGACGCAGCCCCCAGAAGCTAACGCTGCCCCCAGAAGCTGATGCAGCGGGTGAGACGTCACAGACCTTCAGCGAACATTTAGTGAATGAACAGATGGCAGAACTAGTTACCTGCATAACTATAATACCCCTCATTTTGCTGCAGTTGAGGCAGAATCAGTAAGGTAGAAGACATTAAAATCCCAGAGACAAGTGTCTCAAACCTAAAAAAAGTTAAAGAAAAAAAACCAGAGGGCTTTGGCACCACATAAAGTTGCATGAGCACTGAGAAGCTGCAGAAAGTGCTCTGACTTAAAGCCCAGAGAAGGAAGAAGAATATCAAAAACATTTCATCAGGCCCGAGAATGAGATTCAAACAAATTCATAAGAAAGTAATGACCATAACACTTGTCATATAGAGATCTTTTAAAATATATTTGGTCATATTGTTAATGAATGAGGATGGGTTATTTTCATAAATGCTATTTGTTTACTTATTAATAGAGGGAAAAGTCCTACTTTTCTCCCCTTTAGTAAGCTACTCCACGTGGATCTACAAGAAACCCAGAGAACAGTGATTTTCTGAGGGCTCTTAGCAAAGTTAATCTTCTCCAACTTTCCTTCCCCCATCTTGACATTTCCCCTCAGGTGATTTCCCTCCCCATGTACTACACACACACACACACACACACACACACACACGTGCGTGCGTGAGTGCGGCCTAATGAACCACTGTTTACTGCAGGGAGCATTCTTATCCCCAGATACGCTGTGACATAACCAGATGTGGCTCCTTGAGGCTGGGACAATGTTTGCCTCGTGGCATCCCCAGGACATGGCACAGGCAGTGGAAGGAAAGGCTACTTGAACAACAATGCCATCTCTAAGGCACTTTTGCCACATGTTGTGTGCTCGCATAAACTGAAGGCAAAATAATTACAAAGAAATGAACCTTGTGCTTACTGAGCAAATGTGTTTAGGGAAATTTTAAGTAAGTAGTGGGCCCCATTTCTCACTCAAGTGGATCCAAATCTGAAAGAAAATCAGAAATTCGTGGTTGTTTGGGGCGCCTGGGTGGCTTAGTCCGTTGGGCGGCTGCCTTCAGCTCAGGTCATGATCCCAGAGTCCTGGGATCGAGTCCCGCGTCAGGCTTCCTGCTCAGCGGAGAGCCTGCTTCTCCCTCTCCCTCTGCCTGCCGCTCTCTCTATCTCTCTGTCAAATAAGTAAATAAAATCTTAAAAAAAAAAAAAAAAACGAAAGAAATTCATGGATGTTTGGTTAAAATTCCCCAAGTGGCCCTGAGTTGAAAGAAAACTACCACTGAAAATATTAACATATCACCGGTGAAGTGGATGTGCCTAGATATTTGACTCCTGCTTAATGAACGCAGAGCATTTATGATCTCTGGCTTTGAGTAGCCATGATCTGGTGGGGAACTCAGAATCCAGTAAGAGCTCCCTGAATCTTAGGACAGTGCTCTTTCCACAAGACTGAGATGCTTCTTTTAACTTGCAATAGCCCAGTCAAAAAGGTTCTTTGACTGTAAGTGGATTCCTTTCTTCTGAAAGGAGACAGCCCACTGCTCTTACTGTTTGTCAGCGTGACCCTCTCTTTCCACCCCCAGCCTGGTCCTGAGTCCAAGTCCTCATCTTCTCCTCCCTGGACATTTGCAAGAGGCCACCACATGTCCCTGGTCTGGACCACCTCCCCCACGTGTGGGCTATTGTCAGAGTGATCTTTCTCACCCACAAATGGGATCATGAGACACAACGTTCCCTACATCCACTTATAATTCTTTAACAGCTTCCAAATGCCTCAGAACAGAATTCAACTCCTTAGCGGGACATGCAAGGTCCTTCATGATGTGGCTCTTCCTGCCTTCCCACCTCATTTCTTTCCATTTCTCCACACACATCAGATGATCCAGGCTTGGCAATCTGCTTTCAACACATTCACATGTTTGTGCCTTTGTAAATACTGTTCTCTCTTCCTGGAATGTCCTTCCTTGCTTTCCCTCTATCTTTTTTACCTCACACAGTTTTGTTTACTGGACAAACTCCTACCCGTCCTTCTTTTTGCTGAAATGTCACCTCTTTTGTGAAACCCACAGAGTCAGTGTCTCCCTGAATGTTCCCACAGTGTGGTACAAACCTCACAGTACTTGAATCGTCTGCTCTGGATCTTGTTCCTGCCACTAGACTGGGGCCCTAGGAGGTTGCTGGAACCCACCAGGGCCTTCCATGGACCATTTAAATTTTGGCTTATTCTCAAGCAAGATTTTCAATTCTGTTGCACAACCTTGGCAAATAAAATAGAATTCCTAATGCTACAGTGCTCTTATATTGTTCTCCTGAAAACTTAGTTTTTACTACCCACAGTCTCTGTGATCAAAGCTACACTCTTTATTCAGTTATTTACAGCTCTCTTGAATTTGGTTCTACTACATATTATTAAGTAATAAAATAATAGTTGTTGATAGCGTCCTCTGTGGTAGGCATTCTTCAAAGAGCTTTTAACATGGATTATCTTGTTTAATAATGTTAGGCAATAATTTATAGAACTCATACATTGATCTTTACCTATACCAGAGAGCTTTACTAGTAATTAAATCCTTTAATCCTCATAACACGCCTATGGGCAAGTACTGTTATTACTCCCATTTTTGAAATGAGGAAACCGAAGCACAGAGAGCTTTAGCAACAGGCTCAAGGTCACACAGCTCACAGGCAAGGTAGCTTGGATTGGAGCCCATGTAGTGCCCATGAAAGCCTGAGCTCCCAACCACCCATGATACTGCCCAGGGCAGAGCGTCCTGGAATTGTACTCTTTCAACTCTTGTTCCTGCTTTCCTCCCTGCTCAGGATGTCTGCCACCCCTGCTCTACTCAAGTAATTGTCATCCTTCAAAGCCTGCCTAAAACTCACCTTCTGCTTGAAGGCTTTTCTGGAAACTCTGGCCACCTTTGAGCTCTCTCCTGTCTACACTCAATGGCATATACTGTCTACCCTGAATGCTTTGCCACTTAAGTCCTGCCTCATTTAGGATTTTATTTATATTTATATAGATATTTATATATTTATTTTATATTTTAGTATATACTGTCTTGCATGGTTCTTTGTCTTAAGAGGGCCTTGGGCCTCTAACAAAATTATTAGCTCCTTAAAGGTACCGACCAGGTGACTTATTTCTGAAATTTCCCATAGCACCTAGCACTATGACTGACTTGTTCGAATGCTTATATTCTTGTGGAATTGAAGTGTAAAATGAAGTCAGTCCCCCTTCTCTATGTAGCAGATTTACTCAGCGGTACCCCCTACTTCTATCATCAAAACTGAGCAAGCACCCTGAATAAATTCTGAATTTGCCCAATTATGTCTTATTCTTCCTGCTTAACCAATACTGAACACTGGAAAGAACAGAATATTAGAAAGTAGAGTTAGGAATAGAGTTCAAGTCTCCTTAATTAAAACCACTGGAATAGTCCTCTTTCTAATATAGCTGAAAATAAAATTGGTTCTTCCTTGCATCTGTCATTAAAAGTCACTTAATTTAGTGCAAATTTAATTTGTATTTAGCATAACGGTACAGATCCACCTTAACCTAGATTAATGGAAACTGTCTACTACATGGCAGATCCCCTTGGCAGTATTCCCACATGTGGCAATTATTCTACCGTATTTTTGCAGTAACCTACTTGGCTGTGTCAGCTCCGCTGGTTATTAAGGTGTTAATCAAAAGCTCATGACCGTATCTTGCAGCCACATGGAGAGGAGTGTTGCCATCCTTATCCACACAGTCAATTTCACCGCCTGAAAGAGATGTTTTAATACAGGATAACATAAGGATTCCGGCGGATTCAGATACTACATTCTATGCCAGTCTCTCATGTTGTCCGAATGTTGACTTCTTCCCCCTCTCTGTACATCTCTGATCCAAGTACAAGAATGCCTTTCCAGGGGACAGGGCACCATCTGAAGTAGTAGTAGTAAGTCTGCATAGAGCGAAGTCTATTAGAAATGCTTTTGAGAAGGCTTTCCATATTGTCTTATTTAAGGATCTAAAATCTCACAACTAAATTCCTGCTCTGAAGGGACAAAGTTATCAAATCCCATAAAATGTAATTCTGAAGATACACCCAATTTTAATTTTACCTGCTTGATTAAAGACCTACATAAACTTTATACTAAAGCATCAGAACCAAAGAGAATAGAAAGTTCAAGAAAATACTTTATGTAGTTTGATTATTTGGTTTAAAATATGAGTAAAATGAGTAAATATATAACTATGAACTGGAAATATCTATATTTATAAAAACTACCATATTAATCAACAGTCCTTTTAATTATATAGTATTTTCATCTTATTTTGTCTTATTTTACTTCTTTTTCCCAACTTTTTATTTTACTACATTTCTTTCTTTCTCTCCCCTTTTCATAAATATATATATAAATACAGTTGGTCTATTTAACCACTTTTAAAAAGTTTTTTTTATTTATTTGTCAGAGAGAGAGTGAGAGGGCACAAGCAGGGGGAGCTGCAGGCAGAGGGAGAAGCAGGGTTCCTGCTGAGCAAGGAGCCCAATGCAAGACTCGATCCCAGGACCCTGGGATCATGACCTAGGCTAAAGGCAGACGCTTAACCGAATGAACCACGCAGGTGCCCTGGTCTCTTTAACCATTTAAAAATAAGTTAGACATCATGACATTTTACCCCTAAGAACAAAGACATTCTCCCACCTAACTACAATTCTATTAGTATACTCAAGAAATTTAGGGGCGCCCGGGTGGCTCAGTTGTTAAGCGTCTGCCTTCAGCTCAGGTGATGATCCCAGGGTCCTGGGATCGAGCCCCCATCAGGCTCCCTGCTCAGCGGGAAGCCTGCTTCTCCCTCTCCCACTCCCCCTCCTTGTGTTCCCTCTCTTGCTGTGTCTCTCTCTCTGTCAAATAAATAAATAAAATCTTTTTAAAAAAGAAATTTAATGTTGATATCATAATTTTATGTAATATACAACATATTCCAATTTCTCCAATTATCCCCAAAATATGCACCATGGCTGTTAGTTTTTTAAATCCAGGACCCAACAAAAGATTCTGCTACCATTTGGTTTGTCATGTCCCTTTAGTTTCCTTTAATCTAAAATAATCCTCATGCCTTTTCTCTATCTATGTATCTATCCATCCATCCATGTCTCATGTCATTGATATCTTTGGAGGTCAAGCCAGGAGTGGGGTGGAATGTCCTGCATTCTAGAGTTGTCTGATTACTTCCTCTATTCGATTCAGAACATTTTGGCAAGACTACCGCAGAGCTGATGTGCACGTCCCACTGCCTCTCCACGACATACACATAAGGTCAGGTTAGTCCACCGGATGATGCCAATTTTGATAACTTGCAACGCGTACAGTTTCAGTTTCAGAAGATGAAAAAGTTCTAGAATTGACCAGTGGTGTTGTTTACACAAAATGAGAGTGTACTTAGTGCCAGTGAACTGTACACTTAAATACAGTTAAAACAGCAACTTTTTATGTTATATATATTTTACCACAATAAGAAAAGGGGCTTGATTATTTAGTTAAGGTGATGCCCACCAGCACTTGCCATTGCAAATGTCTTTTCCCTTTTGTAATTAACAAACAACTTGTGGGTGGTACTTTGAGGCTGTGCAAATATCCTATTTCCCAACAAATTTTCCAGCAAGGATTTTAGCATAAATAGGGAGTACTTTGTTCAAAAGTTACCTGAATTCTTTATTCTGTATGCTTGTATTATTAACTGGATACATAGTTGAGATTCGTTTGATTCTGTTTGTTTTCAAATTTTTTACCAGCTTTTGGCTTTATTTTATTAATATGTAAAAAATTCACATGTCTCAGAAGTCAAAATTATATATATATTTTTAAGGCTCACTCTCATTTCCATCCCTTCTACTTCGTTCTCAACCACATTCTACAGTAATCATTTTCATTAGTTTTGGTATATGCTTTCTGTGTTTCTCTTTGTAAAAATAAACACACAGTGGGATGTCTGGGTGGCTCAGTCGGTTCAGCGTCTGCCTTCAGCTCAGGTCGTGATGCCAGGATCTTGGGATCGAGTCCCCCATCAGGCTCCCTGCTCAATGGGAAGCCTGCTTCTCCCTCTCCATCTGCCTGCCACTCTCCCTGCTTGTGCGTGCTCGCTCTCTCTCTCTCTGACAAATAAATAAATAATCTTTTAAAAATAAACACACAAACTACCCTGCTTTCTTTTTCTTTTTTTATTTAACAATATATCCTGGAATTCACTCCTAAAAATCACTTCTTGGAGGTCTTCTTCATTTTTGTACAGCTTTACTGCTTTCCATTGCATGGAGATACTAGTTAAGTACACCAGTCTGGTATGGATAAGCATTTAGGTAGTAAATATCATTTTGCTATCATCAGGAATGCTGCAGTGAATAACCTCATGCATATATTGTTTCCTATCTGTTGAGTGTATCTTCAGGGTAAATTCCTAGAAAGGGGATTTCTAGGTCAAAGAAATGAGTATGTGGTTTTGTTCAATTTTGCCACATTTCCTCCTATAGGTCCTGTGCCATTTTGCTGCTCACATGAGCAATGTATGAGAGTGTGTTTTCCTCACAGCCTAGTCAAGCCTTTGAATACCGGCCATGTGATAGGTGAGAGTAATATTTCAGTATAGTTTTCATTTGCATTTCTCATATTAAGGAAATTGAGCATCTTTTAATATACTGAAGGACTACTTGTTTATCTTTTTCCATGCACTATTTGTTCATGACCACTTTTCTGTGTGTGTGTGTGTGTGTTTGTGTGTGTGTTTGTGTGTGTGTGTGGTCTTTTATTCCTTGATTTTCAAGGGCTCTTAAAATATTTAGGAGATTCACCATTTATCAGTAATACATATTACAAATATTTCCCCCCTACATCTTCATTTTTCTTTGTTCTTGTAGTCTGAAAAAAACCTATTTTTGGAATTCATACCTTTTCTATTATTATATTTAGATTTTGCATTGAGATTAGAAAGGCTTCCCCCACATCCTGACAATAAAGAAACTGACACACGTAAACTATTTGCAATACTGTCTCCATGGATACTGCAGAATAATCCAGGGTCCATGTATCTGTCTACGAACTGCCCACAGTGGTTGGCCTAAATGGTCCACCCCCAGGACTGATCCTGGGAGATGTGGGAGGCAGATCCCCAGACTCCAGGGAAACCTCTGCCCTGGACAAACACTGTAACACTACATGTCCTTCCCAGTCAAGAGGCACCAAACCTTCTTAAGAAGTGTTAGAACCTCTATGTTTATCAGCCCCAAATATGCCAAAAATTGGGTAGGGAAAGAAAAGAGTGAAAAATGTTGGAAAGGGTAAGGGGTTGAACTAATAAAGTTTCTTCTTGTTGTTACTACTATTTCATAAGTCAGTTTAACATTTTATTTATTTATTTGTTTGTTTTTAGAGAGAGAGAGAGAGAGAGCGTGCAAATGGGGAGAGGGACAGAGAGAGAGGGAGAGAATCTTAAGCAGGCTCCATGCCCAGTGCAGAGCCTAATGCAGGGCTCCCCCGAAACAGGGACTTGAACCCACGACCCTGAGATCACGACCTGAGCCGAAATCAAGAGTCAGATGCTGAACCGAACTGAGTCACCCAGGCGCCCCTCATAAGTCAGTTTAAAACTGTAAAAATATATTTAATTATCTTCAACATATGCTTTTGTTGTCACTTAAAATATATTTCAGAGAAACATCATAACTAGTGGAAAAATAAAAGAGAGACTGAATTTGTTATTCAGAAATATGTTTTATATTAAAGTAGGACCTCTAGGGCACCTGGGTGGCTCAGTCGGTTAAGCGGCTGCCTTCGGCTCAGGTCATGATCCCAGAGTCCTGGGATCGAGTCCCGTGTCAGGCTTCCTGCTCAGCGGACAGCCTGCTTCTCCCTCTCCCTCTGCCTGCCACTCTGCCTACTTGTGCTCTCTCTCTATATCTCTGTCAAATAAATAAATAAAATCTTTTTTTAAAAAAAGTAGAACCTCTAGATGAATGAATTTCTATTTTATAGTTATTCCCCAAACCTTTCCATTTTCACTTGAAAATCTTTAAGATTTGCCTGGCATGCAAATTAAATATCTTTACTACTCATTTGAAGCTTGCAAGTCAAATGATACTAATTGATTATTGACAATTAATGAGGGAAATTAACATTTATGAGTTTAGAAGAATGCAAAGCATGTCAGAAGGGATAATTTATGCAGCATTATGTAAGCATTCATGTGAAGTTAGTTTTTCCTGCACAAACAAAAATGGTCATCTTATTAAATTGCCTCGGAAGATTCGTGAGCCAAAAGGTCAAAAATCTCACAATGAATCATCCTAACCTATCACTGGACTCTTCCTTTTCAAACTCTATTTTTAAAGCTTCTGTGAAGAAAACATCATTTTTGAACTCTTGTAACCTGCTGGACAGCATCTGAGGCGGTGGCCTAGTGCAAATGGCTGGATCAAATGCCTTCTGCCATCACGTTGTTTCTTCATTCAGTTCTTTCCCTCTCTGGCTGCGACAACCCAGCTTCAGACAACAAACAACGTGACTGAACAGCAGAGGCAGTCTTTGCTCACTATCTACAAAAATAAAAGAGGTGTGTGTGTGTGTGTGTGTTTGGTTTTTTGTTTCTTTCTTTTTTTGTTCTTTTTTGGCAATTGTCTTACCAATACTGAATGATTCTGGAAAAAGTTATTATGAAGAATAACCCAGAATAGAGAACAGTCAGGGAAGCAGAGAAATGTCATACAAAGTCCAAACACCAGGGTGATTTCACAAATAAATACAAAGAATGTTCCTCAGTAGCATGCTCTGTTGGTTTAGGGAGCCAACCGATGTCCCCACGTGGGACCGGCGTTCAGGGTCCTGTTGTGCAGTGACCCACTCTGGAGGACACACACCAGGTCTGGGGATGTGAGCCTCTGGATTTTTCCCAGAAGGAAGCCAACAAACAGGAGGAAAGAAAGGAGCTTCCTATTCTTCTCCCTAAGGGCATTTTTTGAAATGTCAAATGGAAGAACTCACAGTTCTCACACGTAATGAATGCAAAGAATTGTCAGCTGAGAGAAGAGAATGCCAAATCATCCTTCTACAGGGATGACTCTACTCTAGATATAAGTGACTCTTAAAGTAAATAAAATTCAAGTTAAAAAACATTTTTTAGGGGCGCCTGGGTGGCTCAGTCGGTTAAGCGTCTGCCTTCGGCTCAGGTCATGATCCCAGGGTCCTGGGATCGAGCCCTGCATCGAGCTCCCTGCTCAGCGGAGAGCCTGCTTCTCCCTCTCCCTGCCACTCCCCCTGCTTGTGTGCTCTCTCTCTCTCTCTCTCTCTGACCAATAAATAAATCTTTTGAAAAAAAATTTTTTTTAACATGCCATTGTTCATCCAAAGAATGCATTTGTAAGGGTAGTGGTTGAAATTTCAGTCTCTGATGTTAGACTAGCTGTGTTTCAATCCCTGTTCCTCAACATACCAGCCATGTATCCTGATGGAAGCGACAACCTCCATCACTTTCCCCATCTTTGAAATGGAGATGACAATAGCACCTCTTTCTCATGGGTTTATGTGGAGTGCTTACCCAAATGCCTGGCACAGGGTGAACACTCAATCAATGTTAGCTTTATCATTATATATAATGGGCTATATATTATAGCCACTATAGCTCATCATTTTGGGCCCCTGGACCCCACCTGAGCCACCAGCAAGATGCCAGGTCAGCCAAGAATGCTCTGAAACAAGCTCCTTGATCACTGAGGACAAGAGATGGGTTCTCTTTCAGATCTCATCCCAACTCGTAAGTCTACAGCGATGTCCAGAGAGGGCATGGGAGTCTTTCCGGTCCACAGGCATGGCTTTTGGAGAGGTCAAAGCAGCCAGCAGCATCTCCAGACTGTTGTCAGCACACTAGCATTACATGGGGAGATGGGTCATGGCCTTGATTCAAAGGAGATGGCCAGGATGGTCTGGCCACAGGGACGGACCTGTGGGAAGGCAGTGCTTACAAGGAGAAAACTTGCTCTTTCTCTGATCAGAGATAAGGCCCACTGATTACATTCACACTATATTTTTAAAAATGGATACCAAATATCTCCCTAGTTTTATTTATTTTTCAGCCAGTGGACACTTTCTGGAAAAAAAAAAAAAGCAGTTGAGAAATACACTGGATGAGAAAAGTGTGAGAAGGAGAGTGTGAGAAGGAGAGACTCTAGGGTCACTCCCCATCTCCCTTTGTTTACTTCAAGCAAAACAAAATAATTAAAGTGTCCCCTTCAATAAAGTGAATGTCAAAGACATTCCACATATTTCAAATTAGAATTAATGGTTGTTGTGCAGTTAATTTTCATTTTACCTTCCTTTGCTCATTGGAAACTTGTCAGGATTTATTGTCTCCTATAGTTACACTGAAATGCTTATAAATTTCCTTTGCTTTGCTGCAGAAATTTTGCTTCCTAAGCATAATTTCCCTGGCTGATCTTCCATCCACATGTCAAGTAACTTTTTGGTTTTATGACTTGAGTGCCGAGGATGTAACATAGTATCACTAACAATTCATCCAAAATTCTTATAGATGAGAAAAAGACAGGTCCAAGAAATTGACTAATGCCAGAATTTTGAGAAGTACAAATGTGGGTCAACTAAAGATAGTTTAGGAATTGCTGAACTTGAAATGTCAGCATAAAATCTGGACTAAACCTGTTATTTTTTTTTTAATTGTCTCTAAGATTTGCTAAGAAAGCAGTAGTTGTGTGGTCAAGGTCAATCCCCTCACAGATGCTGGCCGTGACCCATAATAGCATTAGGAACCATAATATGAAGTGATACTCCCTAGTACTTTGGCTACAGAGACAACCCAGTGGTTCAAGTATACCTTTGTTGTGAGCCTGGAAAATTACTAGATTATGTGACTTTCCAAGGTCTCTATCAAGCCTGTGACTTTATCATCTTTTATATCATGCACTTAACTGCTTTTCCTCTGACTCACCTTGTTTTTCCTACCTTTGCCCAAGTAGCTTAAAGAGTTTTAACTTAGGAAACTATGGTGAATTCTAAAGCTTAAAAATAATTCAGATTTGCTGCTAGAAAATGTATGACAGTTATCTGTATTAGTTTCAGAGTGAAAAGTGCAGGACCTTAAGCCTATATAAATACATCATTTCCAGTTTCAAAATCATATGTTCTTTGACTGACTAGGAATTAACTGAGGAACAGTGGCTTGATGTTCTCACTCCTAAGCTGGATGGTGATGATATGTCTGAAAAAGAGCTTTTAGCAAAGTGCATCAAAAGATGGTGTAAATCTAAGCTTAATAAAACAGACTGTCATCTAAAACAGAGCATCATCTTTCATGTTCAGATAACTGACAGCCACACTCAGATCAGGACACTGTCTAAATAACAACACTGTGGAAGGATCTCTCTTACCATTCTGAATGAGGGTTTGTGACCGTGTGAACCTTCCATGGACAGCTGTCATATGCAGTGGACTTTTGCCATCTTTACTCTAAAAAATGAGGGGGAGAGAAACAATGGATCAGTGACGTCAATCTGAAACATCCCTATGGATACTACTATCAATGCCCTGAAAATAAAATGTCAATTCAGATGTTTTTAAAAGTGTAATAAAAACTTAAAAAGGTAAAAGATAATTTTGAAAGCAAAAGAAAAAGCATATATAATATCTCAAGTTACTTCCTAACATCCCATTGTAAAGAAGCTTAGAGAGGTAAAAATTATTTTAGAGAAGAAATGTGAAATTTCTAGTTACACTGACAATTTTTAAACTACCCTGTTTCAAACTGACGCAATCATCCAAAATGCTTTTTTCTCTCTTGTGATTTACTGATGAAGATGGTTTCAAGGCATTTTTTTTTTCAACTTTTGTCTGAAGTATACGAGTAAAGACAAATGATGTGCTAACTGGCTTGGTCCTGTCCAACCTGAAGTTGATTGAACTGCTATGAATAACTGTAGCTCTCAAAATGGACCTGAAGCATTCCACCACTCCCTGCATTCTGATTCCATAGAAAATGACACTTCTGGTTGTTCCAAAACAGAAACGCTTGCTTCAATTAAGTCATTAGAAATCATAAGATTAAGACATACAATGGTTTAGCAAATGGCCATTTTAATGATCCCCTGGGCATGTGCTGAATTCATACATCTCTTTATTATTTAAAATATAAATAATGGAACTCCCTGATATAGATTAAGCCAAAACATGAAAAATGTATAGAATCTATAGACTGATCATCATTACACCAAATACTAAAGTCCTACACATTTATTAAGAAACAGTCATTTACAGAATTTCATCTAAAAATAGTAATACCCAAAAGAAAATATTAAGTATCCCCCATAGACAGAGTGCATCCTTTCATTCAGGTACTGTTAATAAAAGAAAAAAAAAAAAGGAAGAAATAGATGTAGCTATTATTTTTCTAACTCTCAGGAGAAACATTTTCCAAAGTCTTAAATATGAGATTTCAAAAATGCACGTTTATTTTTGTAATGAAACCCATATACCTGTGCTTTAAAATGCATTGTTGGTGGGAATGCAAACTGGTACACCCACCGTGGAAAACAGTATGGAGGTTCCTCAAAAACTTAAAAACAGAAATACCATATGATCTAGTAATTCCACTACCGGGTATCTACCCAAAGAAAATGAAAACACTAATTCGAAAACATATATGCACCCTTACGTTTACTGCAGTGTTACTTGTAATAGCGGAGATGTGGAAGCAACCTACGTGTCCATTGACAGATGAATGGATATGGAAGATGTATTGCGTACACACACACACACACACACACACACACACACACACACACACACACAGAGGAATATTATGCAGCCATGGAAAGGATGAGATCTTGCCATTTGTGACAACATGGATGGACCTGGAGGGTATTATGCTAAGTGAAATAAGTCAGACAGAGAAAAACAAATACCATATGATTTCACGCATATGTGGAATCTAAAAAATAAAACATTAATAAACAAAACAAAAAACAGAAACAGATTCATAAATACAGAGAAGAAACTGATAGTTGCCAGAGGAAAGGGGGTAGGGAGATAGGCAACATGGGTGAAGGGGAGAGGGAGACACAAGCTTCCAGTCAGAGAATAAAAGGCATAGCATAGGGAATAGAGTCAATGATCCTGCAAGAGCTTCGTACGGTGACAGATGAGAGCTACACTTGCGGTGAGCTCAGCACAACGTCTAGAGAAAGTGAATCACTATATTGTACACCTGAAACTAATATATTGTACAGCTAAAACATTGTATGTCGACTATATTCAAATAAGAAACTATCTTAATTTAAAAAAAGGAAAACATAGCAACCTAAAAAACATTTAAAAAATGACTCTCTGTTTTAAAAACTTCAAAATGGGAACAAATAATCACTTGAACAAGTACTTCTCAGAGTGAACCAAGGACTAATTGCATCTAAGCCACCTGGGGCTCTTGTTAGAAATGTGAGTTCTGTGCCCTAACCCAGACCACTGAATCAGAACTGGGATAAAGGGATCCCCATTTCTAACCTGCACAGCACATTAAAGTTTAGGAGCCACTGCTTTAGACTGAGGGGGCTGGAACAGCTTATAAAACAACAAGGGTTTAACAGAAGAATTTTTATTATATCCTGTAAGTCTATTCCTTAGAAAGGAAGAAAGGAGTTGTGCACAATCTTTGCCAAGGAAAGAGTTAATCAGAATAGTTAAGTGCATCGAATCTTTATAGTGAAAAGTCATCAGGTAGATGGGGGGAAATAGGATCTTTTCTCATCTAATATGATTATAACCAGAGTCAGAAAAGATTGAGAAAGGAAGATGGAAGTAAGCTTGAAGCTTTACTGAAATGGTATTTTTAGAGGAAAAGGAGCAGCAACCAAGAGAAAGGGGACACAATTACAGAAATCGCCGAGTTGACATTAACCTGTCCCTAGGTGGTGCTATTTCTTTAAATTTTGCTCCAATATTTTCTCTTAAATTTAATCAAAAACATAACTAATTAGCATTTAGTTAAATATATATAAAGCCATAAATATTTCAGTGCTTAGATAATATCTTTATAAATATTTAGCTAAGCACTTTTCCATGTCTAGAAAATAGCTTAAAGGCTTTACCAGGGAATAACCACCAACTTGGTAGTAACTACCTAAATTGTAGCCAGAGCCAAAGCAGAAGTAACCAGTTTCTGTGGTGTGCAGTTTACAAAGCTGGTTCCATTTCAGGGGTACAAACACCACACCCTTTTCTCCCATGGAGTGTTTGTGCCTTTGGTAAAAGGACAAATAAATAGACAACCAAATTTTGGTAAAATACAAAGGACAGCTATATCAGATCTATCTTTGCCTGGGTTCACCTATCACCAAGTCCAGTCCTGAGCTGATTTTTTCCCCTGAGGGATATAGTGGCAGAAGGTGGGGGAGGTGGGGACAGGAAGCACTGAGAATATCACGGAGCCATTTTGGAACAGTTGTGCTTACATGGTTTGGATGTAAAAGGAACTTGCTATTTCAAAAAACCATTGGAAACTAATGAAGGTCAAAGGATAATACTTTTTATTTAGTCTTTACTAGTTAGAACTCAGGATATTCAGGTTGAGACTAGGGATCCTACTGAGTTTCATTATCTGCCTGAGAAATTTGTCACATGGGGGGGACTTGCTGTTACTGCTGTTTTAAGAACTTCAGACAAGGATAAAATATTCATTGCACTGTCAAAGGAGAGGATATGTTCAATTCTTCCATTTATTCAAAGCTTTGCTTTTATAAGATTTTTTCTTAATTTCTAGTCTCCTTCCCATTTCTAGACTCATTTTCCCATCAGAGTTAGGGCTCGGAAAATTATGTTATTTTGAGGTTTTTTTAATTACGCAAGAAGCCCTTCTATTGATTTAGGCATGGCTCAGCCATGGTCATGAAGGAAAACCAAAAAAGACTAAGAATATTTTACGAATATCAGTACTCTTTCAGGGCAGAATTTAGCATCCTTCAAGGAAGATTAATCCTTGAACTAAATGGAGTGTTTCAATTTCCTTCACCACCATTCTCCTCAGAAATCCATTCATGTCTTCCACACCAAATGCCTTCTTTCCTCATCCTCCAACATCCCCCAAACCTTCCCTAAACTCAAAGACATTGTTACCACCCAGGAACTTGAAGGCATTGTGTTGTCTGTGGCATGGGCCTCCTGGAGTCACACAGCTCAGTGGCCTTACTAGAAGGCAAGAGAGCCAGCCTGCAGGGGGTTAGGGGAAATGTGTCAGAAGCCCAAAAGGGCCTCCTAATTCAAGGGAAGAGCAATCTAAAACCCTAATTTGCAAAAAAGCCATACGTAGTCCAATTTTTCAAATGGTTCACCATTTACAACGTCTATTACAACGTCTACACCTGCTCACCTAAGGGCCCAGGGACAGAAAAGAATTCAGACCATGGGCAGTCTGAATGTTAGTGACTGGGAGGTAGGCAACCAGGGAAGGGTAATTTCTAAATCCATCTAAGCATTATTTGGAAGAGCTATGTATTTAGTGCCTTCTTTAACATTTTGAACGCTTCTAGAAAGAGTTTTGGGATGTTACAGGTATTACAATGTAGTCTGTAATGGAGAAGAAAAATTATTTTGTATCTTCTCATGCTCTTCCTATTTGCAAAATACAAGTGAACCTTCAGTGGATTATTGTATAAAGTATTGTGTCTTTATTACTTATCACAATTAAACCAACATTACAAAGTCAGAGACAGGGCCATGGTCAATCTAAGGAAAGTGAAGGATTGTAAAATGTGCGCAGGACACACATCCTTCCTTCTCTCTCCATTGTCTTGTAATTGCTCATGAAGACATCACTTTTAGTATTTTGTGAGGATAGAGGAAAACAAAGTGAACATGTGGGTGGGTACTGGTTATGTTTCAATATGCTCTTTCCCCCAAACTTCAGAAAATCTTAACAAATACAAATTGTCTTGTGATCTACAAACACTTTCAAAATCCAAGGAGCAATATGGTACAGAGAGATAACAACTTCAATTAGAAAGCCACATCCAGAGTCAGACAAATGGCTCCACGGAAATGGTAGACGATCCGTGCCTCCAGAGTGCATCAGGAATCGTGAAGGAGGATTCAAGAGAAGGAAACCAGAGGATGTAAACAGGAGATGAAAGGAGACTGAGGGAGAAGGCTAGATTTTAACCAAAGTCCCATTTATGTAGATCAGATAATATATAAACCTAAGTCTCAGATTTTAAAAAAAGGTATTTCTCATATTCTACTGATGATTAGCAGTCTATGGGGGAAAATTAATTATTAAAATTAAGGAGCCATGCTTTCCAGGTCTATTTTATGGGGGACAAGGCTGCCATAAACTGCCATACACTCCATATATAGCTGGAGTCCCTAAACTACTCTGAACTGAGCACCGGGTCAGGTAACTGGGGGGAGCAGGTGGGTGTTCCAGAAAGTAGCTTTCTAGCCTTGCTATCAGGCACACTGAGAGCATCAGTCAGCATGCTTTCAAAAGGGGAATGGAGAGCATCAGAAAACCCCTTGAATTAACTAAGTGAGGGCTGGTGAAGAGAGCTACTTTATTTAACTTCAGTAATACTTTTCCTTTCTTTGGAGAATTGGAGGATGTCCTTCAGATACCAGCATGGCAATACAAGCATCACAAGTTTCGGGGACACTGCCAGTTCGGCCACCTGTTAACCTCCTGTCTTCTCACCACCATCCTCTGTGACTTCAACACTATACGATGACTCTTCCCACCTCGGGTTACAGTTCTTTGATCTCCTTGATGCCCCCGTACACCTTCCCTTACCCCCATTTAGGACCTTGGATGGGCTCCACTTACAAGATATGGAACTCTGAAATTCTCTTTATCTATTCTGCTTCTTCATTTCTGCCTGTTCTCTACCTCCATGAAGACATTGTACTCCCCTCTATTTCCTTTCTATTTTCTTTAACTCTTCTTTTTTCATCTGTTTTCTGGTTCTTCCTCCTCTTCCTCCCGATCCTAAGACTAAATGGATCCTGGCACCCTCCATCCCTTTCTCTACTCATGTTATGACATACTCTCTCCTTGGGTGACCTCATCCTTTTCCAGCTTCCAAGATCCTGCACCTGTGTGAATGAGGCAGCCTAAGTTTTTTCTTCTATTCTTTTCTGCTCTCCCATGCTGGAGGGTCACATGTTCCACCATTGGTTTTCTCAGACTGGCTGTACTAAAGGCTCAAAATCACCTGCTCAAAAACTAAACTTAACAGGGGTGCCTGGGTGGCTCAGTCGTTAAGCGTCTGCCTTCAGCTCAGATCATGGTCCCAGGGTCCTGGGATCGAGCCCCGCATCGGGCTCCCTGCTCTGTGGGAAGCCTGCTTCTCCCTCTCCCACTCCCCCTGCTTGTGTTCCCTCTCTCGCTGCGTCAAATAAATAAATCTTTAAAAAAAAAAAACTAAACTTAACAGTTTACCTCGTAAGCCTACTCTTTCTCTTGATGTCCCTCTTAACAACGATAATCGTTTATTGAGTGCTTGCCATGTGGCAGAAACCATTCTAAGTAGTTTCTATAAGATAACTGGTTTAATCCTCACAGCGGTTCCATGAAGAAGATGCTACTATTTCCCAAATTTTACAGACAGACAGACACCCAAGAGAGGTTGTTTCTGATTATATAATTACTGAAAGTCAAGGCTAGGACTGGAATCGAGGCAGCCTAGCCTCAGAACTGAACACTTAACCCCTATGCTCTGTCACCTCTGAATCAGATTTCAGTTCTTACACTTGTCTTCAACTCCTCCAACTCCTATCCAACCAAATTTCATTGATTTTCTTTTTGCAAAGCCTCTGTCTTCTGTTGGCTGTCCCCCTCCCCTGTCCTCAGTACCTCTTATCTAGACGAGTTTTACCGACTTCCAGTTATTCTCTAATTGTATCCTCTGTCTAGGTCCATTATACCTGAATTTTCTTTTTATAAAAACAAAAATGTTTTTTTTTTTCACCTGGATATAAAAATAACACATGCTTATGTATCACAATCAGAAGATTAAAACAAATATATAAAAATGAAACTAAAAATCCAAATCATAATTTTGCCTCTCTGCAGTGATAATATATTGGTATATACTCCTAGTATTTTTCTCTTTCTATGCATATAACCCAGACACATAATTTTTTTAAAATTAAATATTAGATCATATTTACTTACTGCATATTAATTTTTTCACAGATAACACTAGGTATTACTAGTCTTTTTCATATTTGCCAACCTTAAAGGCAAATATACTTGTGCATTAGTTTGCATTTTTCTAATTACTAATGATACTGTATATTTTTCATAGGTTTAATGGATATTGTTTTCGCTCTCTTGTGACCTGCCTTTACATGTATTTTCTAGTAGGTTATCAGACTTTTTCTTATTGATTTATATGAGCTCTTTATATATTAAACGTATTAACTCTTTGCTCATCATGTATAATGCAGAAACATTTCTCTGAGGTGGTCCTCTTTCAATTTTGTATATGTTAGGGTTTTTTGTTTTTTGGGTTTTTTTGTTTTGTTTTGCCATATAAACATTTAAAATGTTTATGTCATCATATATACAATTTTTTTCCTTCCTGTTTTCTGTCTCTGGTGTTCTGTGACCAAATTACTATTTCCATGCTCAGTCTGGATCACATGACCTCTATGACTAGTGGTCCCCGCAGCTTATAGAAGCCCAAACCCCTCAGCCAGTTGATAAGCCTTCTTCCTTGGTCCAGTCATATTTCAGCTTGTTCCTGGCTCCTTTCTTTCATACAATTTCTGCTCCCTTCAAGCTCAATAAATTGCTCTTCTGAAAATTTGTCTCGTACTTCCCCACTATTAGAAATTATAAGAAAAAATGTAAAAAGATTTTAATAGTGAATAGGGAAGGTCATTAGAATGGATTGATACAATATTCTTAAAATTAAATCTCAGAAAGAATCATTTTTCAAAAGCAGAGACAGAATACACTGGGACCTGCTTTAGGATTGCTGCGTGCTGGGGAGAAGGGAAGCTGAGGATGAGCACAAAGTCCCTTGTGCAGGTGAGGATATTCCACTACAATCTAAATGTGTTCACAGTGATGTAACCTGGATGGTGAGGGCAGTGCCTAAGTTCCTCTTGGTTATCTGTTACAGTGAGCTAACTACTAGCCTAGAGTCTACCCAGAGCTTTTCCTATCTGGAACTCCCAAACCCTTTGTTCATGCGGTTCTCTCCATCTGAAATGCCCTCTCTCAGACTCTATCTCTTCTCATCTCAACTGATACCAATCTTCCGACTCTCAGCTCAAAAGCAGGCGTCACTTTTGATCCCCAAGCAGGAAGCAAGTGTTGACTTGCTTCTTATAGTTTGCAATACTCTATTACTCTCTCACGCCACTCATTACATTCTCTCTTGTCTCATGAGCATCGGAGCACACGGTTTCCTTACCGTACTATAAACTCCTTGAGAGCAGAGCTCATAGCTCATCCTGGAGTGCTCCCTCAGAACCAAACAGAGGGCACTAGATAGTGCTCAGTAAGTTTGCTGAATAAAGACGATTAGGACCAGTTGACCACTATTAGGTCAATGTTACGTTACTATAGTCACTACCTAGGGTTTACTCTTGGAAAGTGTCTGAGAAACTCCTTGGTGGGCCATGCCAGGGTTAGGAACAGACCTGAGATCATTGCATTAGGCTTTCCTTTGATTCTCAGCAGCTCTGCCATATCAGCTCAACATCCACCTCCGTGTTAGAAACTGGGCCACGTCAATATCCCTGGGACCCAGTCTTTGCTCCAGAACATTCACTAAGCTACCAAAAGCAGGTGGCTAGAACCTCAGTGCCTTCCAGCTGGTCCTACCACTTCTGCAGTAACAACACAGCTAAGTTTCCATAGCAGGCCAATATAGGACAAGGCTGTGGGAGTCAAGGCACTCAGAGTTCCGATTCTAAAACAGGACACCATTTACAAGAGTTGATTTTGCTCAAACAGAGGCTCAATGCAGAGGTATCTAGCAGAGAGAGAGACTAAGAGTGTCATACCTGGATGTTAACATCTGCCCCGTTGTTTACTAATAGTTCAAGACACAAAGCACCGTGTGTGGAGGCAGCAGCAAAATGCAAAGGGGTGAACCCGCTGTTGTTGGGCTGGTTCACGTTAGCACCATAGTCAGTCAGCTCATTAACTACAGCATCCTGCCCATTGTAGCAGGCCAGGTGAAGGGCCGTGTTTCCATAGATGTTGATTTCGTCGATCTGTAAATGAATCCAAGAGAGGGCAGGTAAAATCACTGGAGTCTCTTTATTGCATTTGCTGTTGGGGGGGTGGGAGGGGCAGAGGGAGAGAGAGACTCTTAAGCAGATTCCATGCTCAGCATGGAGCCTGATGTGGGGCTCGATCCCAGGACCCCAAGATCATGACCTGAGCCGAAATCAAGAATCAGATGCTTAACTGACTGAGTCACCCAGGCACCCCGTACACCACAATTTAGAAGGCTAAATGCTGAAGGTAGGATGAAGAACCCTAGCCTGTCTAAAAAATGACTAATATGTATTACCTGCAATATATATGTTTAAATATTTCTCTATGTTGATATAGAAACTTAGCCTGTTTCTGGTTTTTCATTACTTGCTGTAGGCCCCCATTGCCCTTCATCAATTGCCCCTGGAAACTCAAAAAGATAGGATGCTAGAAAATAAGGTGGTTTTTACCCTCTTAAATTAAAATGCAAACAGGGGCGCCTGGGTGGCTCAGACGGTTAAGCGTCTGCCTTCAGCTCAGGTCATGATCCCAGGGTCCTGGGATCGAGTCCCGCATTGGGCTCCCTGCTCAGCGGGAGCCTGCTTCTCCCTCCCTCTCTCTCTGTCTCTTATGAATAAATAAATAAAATCTTAAAAAAATAAAAAAAATAAAAAAAAATAAAATGCAAACAGGATTTAATTTCTGAATAACAGAAAACCCACAGGGCGCCTGGGTGGCTCAGTCAGTTAAGCGGCTGCCTCCAGCTCAGGTCATGATCCCAGGGTCCTGGGGTGGAATGCTGCATCAGGCTCCCTGCTCAGCAGGGAGTCTGCCACTCCCCCTGCTTGTGTGCTTTGTCTCTCGTGCTCTCTTTCAAATAAATAAATAAAATCTTAAAAAAAAAAACCAAACCAAACATTAGAAAACCCACAAATATACCATGAATTGATGCATTCATCACAGCTCACCTCCACCCCCAGATTCAGGAGGTGTTTGACAACATTGATCTGTCCATTGGAGGCTGCAGCGTGCAGAGGGGTATAACCCTTCTTATCCTTACATGTCACTTCTGCGCCGTGGTTGATGAGCAGCGCTACAACATCCAGGTGGCCTTCACAAACAAAGCAGCAGAAAACATGGGTAGCCTTTTTAGGATAATTTGATGACTGATTCCACCTACATTATCACCTTTAGCTTTTACTACCACCAACATTTTAAATAAGAACAAGGTCCTGCCAATATGTTAGTACCACAGCCTAAAAAAGAATTATGTTAAAATGAAAGCAATGCTTTTAAAAGCATTTCCCATTCCTTAAAGTCCAACAGTGACAATTTGGTTTGGAAAAATTAATGAAAGAAAAAATCAATTAATCACAATACCTCTACATTATTGTTAAAAATCATATGAAATCGCTGTTGCTTGACTTTTTTTTTTTTTGGACCACAAAAATGACAATTTCATATGGTTCAACTGAAAAGTATTCTTATGAATTACTGGCTAAACAGAAACATTTCCAGTTTCAACTCCTGTTGGCATATTTTCTAGAATATTTTCCTTTGTACCCTATCTTACGATATATAGTATGATAAATGTATTTGACCTCTATATTGTGACTGAAGATTGTTTGATGCTTTGGGTCACTGCTGTAAATGTGGTTGATAATTGAGGGGTAGAAGATAACTACTGATTCCAAGGGTCTAAGATGTGCATGGGGGTGAGTGTGAGTGTGTGTATGTGTGTGTGTGAGAAAGAGAGAGATGGAGAGAGAGGTGTGTTTGGAGGGGGGAGAGAGTTGGGTGTGTGTATGAGAGAGAAAGAGCTTGGTCATGGCTTGTTTTATTAAAATTTTACGTTTTCCCCCAAAACTTGTATGTAGAAAAATTATTTTCAATTACTAGTGGGGCTATCTTAGCTTAAGTGGTGCTATCTTTTGTCTTTTGTCCTGGTTTTGTCCTTTATGCCTTAAAGATAGTAATCTATGTATTTTTTCCTATTTGTATCCTGATGACAAACAAAACAATGACTTTACTTCTTTAAAGCAATTCTACACAAATGTTTTAACTGTATATCATCAAAGAACAAACTTGAAACCCCAGGCTCTTTGTGTCCCATCACACACTAGTCTAGTGTGTGCTCTGCCTAAACAGCAGTCTGGCCAATGTCCCCTGATTCCAGTCCCGTAGGTACCATGCAGACATCCAATCTGCTTCCATCAGCTCCAAAGTCCACATTGTCTTTAAAAAAAAAAATGATAATGCTTGCAAAATCTTAAGACTTTGGTTTTTTAAGCCCAAATATCCATTCAGACTCATCCACAGCCACATAATTTATTTCATCCCTACCCAACCCGTTCTCTTTCTTCCCCCCCACCATTAACGTTATTGTTGTTTATGATAATAAAAGGCCTGTATGTTTGTTAAAAAGGATTCAAAAGGCAAAAAGGTGTTAAAAGGAAACCAAAACCATCCATATCGCCAATCCCTTGAGATACTCAGCTAACATTTCAGCATATAATATATCCCAGATTGTCTATATTGCAGATTTCTTTTACAAAAATGAGGACCATATAATCCATGCTATTATGATCTGTTTTTACTTAACATAACACAGAATCTTTCGATGTTAATAAATACTAATGACATCATCACTGTAGTTACTGCCCAGTGTCCCACTGGGCAGTTCTTTATCATTAACCAACACAATCTCCGGGGGATGGGCGTTCAGGTGGTTTATAACATGGGGCTGGTAGAATCCCACCTGCTTTTCCAATTGCAGGACATTCTCCGGTTACAAACACAAAGGAAGGATCCCAGTTCCTCGTTTCTCACAAGTCTACACTGAGAATAAACTCGATGAGGCCTATCATTTGTCAGTGGCACTTGTGCCAACAAAAGTGAAAAAAAAAAAACATAGAAATGTAACTCCTTCCTTCATGTCTCCCAGCCCAGCTGGCAGAAGCGAGACCTGCAAGGCCAGGTTCACTGGCAGGAGAGTAGCAGGAGGATCCACGGTTACTCTTGTCACTTCAACCTACCCATCAGCCAGAGGGTGGTCCTTCCTTCCTTTTTGTTTCTTTCAAAAACACTTTTAAATAAAAGGACACATAGAATTTATGTCCTGGCTTTGCTAGCCAGTCCTTGTTTTTTTTTAAAAACACTTTATTTTGCTGCCATAACAAGTTAAAAGAAGCACCATTTTGTGCAGCTTTCCCGTCCAGATTGAAACACATTCAATGAGGTCCAGGCCGTGACTCATCCCTCCTCCTCCCTGTGGGGTAAAATCAGTCTCTGACAGAGCAACTGTCTAACTAGAGTGCTCTATGCTTGCCAGTCAAGTGGACCAAATCTTCACTCAATTGGGCCCCAAGCTTGGAAAGAAGTCAGGCGTGCACAAAGGGAAAACCTACATGCTTCGCGACAGGCCCACAGCTTCTTTAGCTACAGTCGTCTGCAGGAACCCTTACCCATATAGGCCGCCCAGTGCAGAGCACGCCGGTCCTTCTTGTCAAATGCGTTGATGTTTGCTCCTTTGGCCAAGAGTAAATTGACCATCTGAAAGAAAACCAACATGCAGATAATCCGAGTCAAATTAACATCAAATCCAAAGGCAGGTCAGTGACCCGGAGTTCAAACATAGTAGGAAGCTGACATCACAGACAGCCCTGTGGCACGTGTGTCAGCGGAGAAGCCCGAGGAGGCAGCTACTTCTGCAACCCACTGGCTGTACATTTAAAATGGGCTATTGTTGCCTGAGGTTTGGCGTGCAGATAGTAGCTGCACACTCGCTAAAAGCCTCAGCAGTAAGATTAGGTTCCACTGGGGGTGAAGAGAGGCTCTAGGGAGATTTCTTGCTCCCGGTGATGAGGACACTCACCTCCACGTGGCCATTCAGAGCAGCGTGGTGCAAGGCTGTGCGCCCCCCTCGGTCGGAGACGTTGACGCTGCTCAGCAGGGGGATGATCACTTCTGCACACTTCACGGCCTTATTGGCAGCCGCCACATGGAGGGGGGTCTGCCAGTTCTTGTCCCTCGCGTTGACATCAGCCGAGTGCTTAATCAATACTTGCACTGCTTCCTACAACAGAAGCGGAGTTCGCAGGGGTCATGACAAATGCTCAGCTGATGCTTATTGGATAGAAGATGCTTCACCAGACCCCGGAACTACAGGAAAGGAAGGCTCCGTGCCCTCCCACACTGGCTCAAGGTGTATATTCTTCTCAGAAAAGCAAAGTAATATGTGAGAAAGACCAAAGAGTGGCACAGGTGAAAACAGATTCATTTTATCTTTCTTTGTTAGGCCAAGAGCCCTGGCACATCTTTAAAACCAAATAAACCTTCTAAGCATAAGGTTTCTTAACAGGGTGTAAAGTATCCTTAGGCCAGATGAGAGCACTCGTGTGCAAGTGCACACTCCAGGGTAAAATATCCATAGGTCAAAAGGCCCCCAAAGATCATCTAAACTTGGAGGTGTTTGTCAATGAGCCTCCATCCTCCAAAGCCCAAGGCCTCAAAGCCCTTCGGACATTCTTAGATCAATTTATAAATCTTTGGTTCTCAGAGCCAACATCTTAACCCTCTCTGCGTGATCAATAGCAGTCAAGGGAAGATGTCTATTCCTACCTCAACTTGAAGCTACAAAATTGTTCCATATTTTCCCAACTTTTTCCATGTTATAGTGGGGTAACTTCTTTTCTACTGTTGTGTCCCTTCACCTTTACTGAGACTTACGCTTTTTGTTTTCCTTCCATTGACCTAATCAGCTTTTTTGCCTCTTGAACTATTACTCTCAACCTTGGCTGTGCAATGGAATCACCCGGGGAGCTCTTAAAAATACAGATGGCTGAGGTGCCTGGGTGGCTCAGTCAGTTAAGTGTCCGAGTCTTGATCTCAGCTCAGGTCTTGATCTCAGGGTCGTGAGTTTGAGCCCCCTTTTGGGCTCCACACTGGGCATGGAGCCTACTTAAAAAAAAAAATACAGATGGCTGGTGCCACACCAGAGATTCTAACTGGCCTTAGAATTTCTGTAAAGTCCCCAGGGGACTTTGTTGTATAGCTAGGATTGAGGACACTCTTCTGTTCCATCAAGAAAATGATACAGCTTCTCTCAAGATGGGAATGACTGTTGGTTGTTTCTCTTTACTTCTAGAGACATCCCCGGAGCCAGTTAGTGGGACTCCTTTATGAACATCTTCTTAATGTGGCATCAATAAACCAATGAAAGGTGCCACACTCCTGCCACCCTTCACGGACCAAGAACTTACCCCTGTCCCCCTTATTCCTCACAGGCCTGAACTGTCCAATCCACTTCATCATGCAGGTACATAAAAACGCTCAGATAGTAGATTAATGTAGATAGTAGATAGTTAAAATTAATGTTTTTATCAGGGACATAAATAATGAAGGAAAAAAATGTTCTATGAATCAGTAGTAGCAACATTCTGAGATGAATGGCTAACACAGTAGAATAAGAGTGAAAAAATTTAGTTTTGCAAATTAGAGAATATAGTTTAAATATGCAGTATGACTCTATTTAGATGCTACAACAAGAAACCCATTGGGCCCAAGCAAACAGTTTGTTAAAACTACCAAAAAGGAAAAAAAAAAAAAAGATATATGCCACCCATCCTCAGCAAGACAATAAAGTAATGACTACTAAACATTCCTGGAGCTCATTTTAGAGTGAAACGTGTGTATGTGTATTCTTACGCTCACCTACTACGTGCAAAACACGAAGGAAGACTGAAAGAAACATGAGCCAGACTCTGTTCTAAAAGCTAGCTGGGTGAACAATAAACAAAAGAAAAGCAAAGCCACAATATAAGAGGTAAGATTTAAATAAGAAAAAAAAATGAGATTTTTGTCAACTTTGGTCTCAAAAATTGTGAGGTTTATGTAGATATGTACATACAACCTATTGTGATATGGGAACCTCCATTTATGTTTATTTTCTTTACAAAGGAAAGCATCGTAGCTGGTATTTAACTCTGGGTTGGCACTGTGCCCTCAGTCAGCTCCACAGAGGACCTTGTCCTGTAGGATCTGAGACGCCCTCCAGGAAGAGAGGAACTTCCACACGCGGAGGGGGTGAGGCTCATGCTCTCTGTTCATTCGCTCTGAGTGCACAGAAATGCACAGTGACGGGCCTGCCAGATCCAGCTACAGATTGTGATGCGTACCCTTTGACTAAAAACATTCCCAGATGGGCAGGATGTATGCAAGGAACCTGCAGATTAAAGATGATAATACAAACGCAAATGTAAATAACATGGGGTCACAGAGCTGACGCTTCTACTCCGAGTAAAAGCTTTCTATACATTACAAGGTAAAAATAATGACAAATTTAATCAGATCTGACAAGAGCTTGGCCAAAACAGAGGAAAATCATCAGGAAGTCTATTAGCTTTGTGGTTACGTAAGACTACGATAAATGAAAAGCCTCACCCTAAGTATATTGTGATATACTTGAAATATTAGCTAATAGCAGTAGTTCCTATATGTAATTCATAAATAAATGAGATGCACATTTTGAAGATGCATGCTGAAAAAGTTTTGCAGAGATATTGCCAAAAAGGCTGGAGATAACCACATAAAGCAATACTATAAAAAGTGGTATAATATCCTTTTCACATACTCACAGCACATAACAATATATACTATCATTTTTAATACCTTTGCCTTGTGCATTATTTTACTGTACTTTACAGATTCTTGCTTGGCATTACATATTACATAAATTCAGAATAGACTAACAAACCAAAAATATGTAGGAACATTTCACAAATTTATACTATTTGGACATAAGACCAATGACTTCATGAACAACTTTTTTTTATTTTTTTATTTTTTAAAGATTTTATTTATTTATTTGAGACAGATTGAGGAGAGACATTGAGGGAGTGCAAGCAGGGAGGAGAGGGAGAAGGGGGCTCCCGCAGAGCAAGGAGCCCGATGCAGGGCTCGATCCCAGGTTGTTGGGACCATGATCTGAGCCGAAGGCAGATGCCCAACCGACTGAACCACCCAGGTGCCCCCAAAAACTTTTTTTTAAAGATAACAAAATTAGGTAACAAAATTTCCTAAAAAATTAGAAAAGGAAAAGGTTCATTGACCAGAAGGGGACAAAAAGAACTGGATAGGGTCTCTAATAAATCTCTTTTCATGTGAACTTTAAGCAAGTCCCAATGTGAGTGCCAACTTCATCATATTTGTCTCTCCTACCAACACTCACTGTCATAGCTCAAGGATGCCTAGAATAACCACTACTTCTACTTATCTACTTTTATAAAATGTTTTAACTTTTTAGCTGGGTGAACAAAAAACTTTGGCATTCTTCAGTTTTATTTCTCTATCTGCTTAGGAAATGAATTGCATAGTTTTCATCTTGACAAGGACTATATCAAGAAATACTTAGTATACAAAGGAGGGTATCTTACTTAATTTCCAAAAATTAACTTTTTTTCATGAAAATACAAGTAGTCTAAAATGATTATGGATTAACTTCACAGACATACAGGATATTAGAAGTAGAGAAGGCCTCAGGGGTCATCTGGTCTGACCCTTTCATTTGATGGGCAGCTTCATGTTATAGGCAAGGTGGCTGAGTCAAGGGCAGTGATCTGTCAGCCAAACTGATTAAGAGCCTAGCTTGGGTGTTTTCTACTAGGCCACAGCTTACTCAATGGACAGTATCAGCCAAGCACGCTGACATAAATGTTTTTAAATGTTAACTCTCCTTATTTAAATTTTTTTAACTGAAGTTTTACCCTGCCAAACCTGCTTAATACATTAATAGAAATTTAATATAATACTTCAGGAAAAACAAAGCTCTGCTTTAAAAAGATAATTTCCTACAAATCAAAACCACAATGAGATACCACCTCACACCAGTCAGAATGGCTAAAATTAACAAGTCAGGAAACGACAGATATTGGCGAGGATGCAGAGAAGGGAACCTTCCTACACTGTTGGTGGGAATGCAAGCTGGTGCAGCCACTCTGGAAAACAGTATGGAGCTTCCTCACAAAGTTGAAAATAGAGCTACCCTACAACCCAGCAATTGCACTACTGGGTATTTACCCCAAAGATACAAATATAGTGATCCAAAGGGGTATGTGCACCCCGATGTTTATAGCAGCAATGTCCACAATAGCCAAACTACGGAAAGAGCCAAGATGTTCATCGACAGATGAATGGATAAAGAAGATGTGGTATATATATATGAAGGAATATTATGCAGCCATCAAAAAATGAAATCTTGCCATTTGCTACGACGTGGATGGAACTAGAGGGTATTATGCTAAGCAAAATAGTCAATCAGAGAAAAACAATTATCATATGATCTCGCTGATATGTGGAATTTGACAAACAAGGTAGAGGATCATGGGGGAAAAAGAGGAAAAAATGAAACGGGACGAAACCAGAGAGGGAGACAAACCGTAAGAGACTCTTAATCTCAGGAAACAAACTGAGGGTTGCTGGAGTGGAGGGGGGTGGGAGGGATGGGGTGGCTGGGTGATAGACATTGGGGAGGGTATGTGCTATGGTGAGCACTGTGAATTGTGTAAGACTGGCAAATCACAGACCTGTACCCCTGAAACAAGTAATACATTATATGTTAATAAAAAAAAAAGATAATTTCCTTTTCTAAAACTGCATTTCTCCTTCAAAAATTTTAATCTTGAAAGCACTTCAACTTGGTTTTAAGAGAGAGTAATTTTATGGCTATTTAGGAATTTAATGATTTTTGTAATCAAAAGAAGTCTCTCTTTTCCAGTATCACACACCGGCTAAAAATTTAATGTCTAGGGGCCTACTCTGACAGGAACTTGCAAGATAAAAAGAAAACTAATATGGGGGAAGGGAAGCTGAACACTTTCTGAATCAAGAAAAGATACTTAAATAGTGCTTCTCAAACTATCTGTGGTGAAGGACCAGTTTTTAAAAAATTATTTCAAATTCATCATGAGTCAATACTTTTGTAAAATACAATAAAAAGTGGGGCACCTGGGTGGCTCAGTCAGTTAATTGGCCATCTTGGTTTTGGCACAGGTCATGATCTCAGGGTCTTGAGATCAAGCCCTGCCTCGGGCTCTGCACTCAAGACAGAATCTGCTTGAGATTCTCTCTCTCCCTCTCTCTCTGTCCCTCCCGCTCGTGCTCTCTCTATCTCTCAATAAATAAATCTTAAAAAAATACAATAAAAAGTAATTAGTAGAATAATAAAATGAAAAAAGACAAAGAGAAATCATGAACTCGATTCTTTTATTATTAATTATATTTAGCAGGCATGACATGACTCTATCAAAGTGCTCTAAAAGTTTCTGAATGCTTACTCTTTTCACAGCAGTCTTAAGACAAAAGCTCACAGGCTGAGACCGGTACACAAGCCACACTGTGAGTAATGCTCCTTCAAAGCCTTTGTTTCTTTTTTAATGAATAAACATGTGTGAGGATTCCAGCATTTCTCCCGAATGGAGGCATCAGCCCAGTTAGCAGTCAGTCTTAGGACTGCACACCTCCTTGGATTACGCTCCATAGGACGCTGTGCTATATCAATCATGGAAATAATAGGGGGAGGAACTGTCATGGGATGTCACACAGAAGGGAACTGGAGATGGCATTTGCAGTCAGTTTATTTCTACTTTTTATGACTTTCTCTTTTCACAAAAGGCCACTCCAACCCTGTTATAAGAAGTAGAAACATACACTGTGGCACATGGAAAAGACGAGAAGAAACAGGATGCATGTGTCTTAAAAACTGTTGCCCTTAATATTTGTTTCTTCCCTCTCAAACGTGCATTGCATTTAAGTGGTCATAAATTACTCATGGAAAAGTCATTGTTTATGACTATCCAGAGTCCTTGCAGGCATAAACAATGTCAAATTTTATAAACTGTAAGTTGCTTTAGACTGGGGTCTGAGTCTTACACAATTTTCTGTACTCTCCCCAAAGCCTTGTGCATATCATATACTCAATATATTTGGATAGAATAAATACAGTGGTATAATCATTAGCAAACTAAGTAAGGCTCAGAGGTTAAAATGGAATAGCGCACAGAAAGTGCTCAGCATACTGCCTAGCACACACTAAGTGCTCAATAAGTGCTCACTGTGACAGTACATATTTGGACACAACATCCTCATTTCTATAGCCTAAAGACAGGATACATTTCTATAGCCTAAAGACAGGATACATTTCTATAGCCTAAAAACATTTACCATGGGCTGATGTCCCTGAGGCTGCACTCAAGTCCTAAAGGCATTTACTCTATTACTGAAATCATTTGGGGCTTTTATCCTCTATTGATTAGAGCAATTTCATATTCTGTAAGAACTGCATAAATCGGTACCCAACTAATTCATTCAATTAATCGAAAATTCCTCCAAAAGTACTCATTATTAAATTAAACTCGCCCTTTGTTATTAGAATTATTAATAGGGTACAATTATTCTAAGAACTAGCAGTACAACGGGGACTCACTGGAGACTTTGGGATATGAACGAACTCAGAGGAAACTATTCAACAAGTGCTGGCTTTCAGAGGAAAAAAATGAAACAAGATGAAACCAGAGAGGGAGACAAACCATAAGAGACCCTTAATCCTAAGAAACAAACTGCGGGTTGCTGGAGTGGAGGGGGGTGGAGGGATGGGGTAACTGGGTGATGGACATTGGGGAGGGTATGTGTTGTAATGAGCACTAGGTATTATATAGACTAATGATTCACAGATCTGTACCCCTGAAACAAATAATACATTATATGTTAATTAATTGGATTTAAATAAATAAATAAATCTTAAAGAAGAAGAAGTAGTAGTGGTGGTGGTGGTGCTGGCTTTCAACACTGGGAAGGCCAGATCCTAAAGTATTCCCAGTCTTCAGTCTCAACTCTCAGAGTGTGGTATATAGATCACATGCGTCAGAATCTTCTTTTTAAAATGCAGATTTCTGGGCACAACCCAGGCTTCATCAAAATCTCTGGAGATGAGGTTCTAGAACAGGTACTTGTGACAAGCACCCCAGATGATTGGAATCCACAGTAAATCTGACTATCACTCATCTCCATTCTAACTAATAGGTCCCAAAATGCTTACTTTTTTTCCCATGCCAGGTACTATGTTCTATATGCGATCATCTTTTTATAACCCTAAAGATAATTTAGGGAAACCAGTAACACTCTAGTCTCCCATATAATTTTTCCAATCCTCCTGTCTACTAGCATTTTGCTCACAATAATGACAATGTTTTTTAGAGAAGGGGGAAAACATGAGTTTTAAAATTTAAGCTGTAAGATAAAATGCTTATCCTGCTCGGCTCTGGGAACCATTTTTATACTTGTCAGGACTTCTGTCTGCATAGACACAAAAGCAGACCCATTTTATTGGTTGGCACAGTATCCACCAGGGTGCTCATGGGATCTGAGGGAAGCAGCCGAGCATGGTGGTTAAGAGAGCAGGTTCTCGAGTTACACACTCCTCCACTGACTGGCTGTGGCATGTTTGGCTCATTCCCTAACTTCTCTGAGATTACGTTTCCTAAATTAGGATTAAGAGCACTATCAGTCTCAAAGAGTGGCTCAGAGGTTAAAATGGAATAGCGCACAGAAAGTGCTCAGCATACTGCCTAGCACACACTAAGTGCTCAATAAGTGCTCATTGTGACAATATATATTTGGACACAACATCTTCCATTTCTATAGCCTAAAGAAGGATACAATCCTTTTTACCTCTGCTAGCCAAAAGACAGCCTCCAGAACAGGAAAGTGAAAAGTTCAGCAACTCTCCTTTGGTGGTACTCTCCATTCATTCCAAAAGAAAAGGCATGTGTGGGGGCGCCTGGGTGGCTCAGTCGTTAAACGTCTGCCTTCGGAGGAAAAGTTGGAAAGAACTCAAATAAAGAGCATCCTACTAAAGAATGAATGAGTCAACCAGGAAATTAAAAAAGAATTAAAAAAAAATTCATGGAAACAAATGAAAATGAAAACACAACTGTTCAAAATCTTTGGGATGCAGCAAAGGCGGTCCTAAGAGGAAAGTATATGGCAATACAAGCCTTTCTCAAGAAACAAGAAAGGTCTCAAATACACAACTTAACCCTACACCTAAAGGAGCTGGACAAAGTAGAGCAAATAAAGCCTAAATCCAGCAGGAGAAGAGATATAATAAAGATCAGAGCAGAAATCAATGAAATAGAAACCAAAAGACAGTAGAACAGATCAACGAAACTAGGAGCTGGTTCTTTGAAAGAATTAATAAGATTGATAAACCCCTGGCCAGACTTATCAAAAAGAAAAGAGAAAGGACCCAAATAAATAAAATCATGAATGAAAGAGGAGAGATCACAACCAACACCAAAGAAATACAAACAATTATAAGAACATATTATGAGCAACTCTATGCCAGCAAATCAGATAATCTGGAAGAAATGGATGCATTCCTAGAGATGTATAAATTGCCAAAACTGAACCAGGAAGAAATAAAAAACCTGAACAGACCTATAACCACTAAGGAAATTGAAGCAGTCATCAAAAATCTCCCAACAAAAAAAAGCCCAGGGCCAGATGCCTTCCCAGGGGAATTCTACCAAACATTTCAAGAAGAATTAATACCTATTCTTCTAAAACTGTTCCAAAAAATAGAAATGGAAGGAAAACTTCCAAACTCGTTTTATGAGGCCACCATTACCTTGATCCCAAAACCAAAGACCCCATCAAAAAGGAGAATTACAGACCAATATCCTTGATGAACATGGATGCAAAAATTCTCACCAAAATACTAGCCAATAGGATCCAACAGTACATTAAAAGGATTATTCACCACGACCAAGTGGGATTTGTCCCTGGGCTGCAAGGTTGGTTCAGCATCCACAAATCAATCAATATGATACAATACATTGATAAAAGAAAGAACAAGAACCATATGATCCTCTCAATAGATGCAGAAAAAGCATTTGACAAAGTACAGCATCCTCTCTTGATCAAAACCCTTCAGAGTATAGGGATAGAGGGTACATACCTCAATATCATAAAAGCCATCTATGAAAAACCCACAGCGAATATCATTCTCAATGGGGAAAAACTGAGAGCTTTCCCCCTAAGGTCAGGAACATGGCAGGGATGTCCACTATCACCACTGCTATTCAACATAGTATTAGAAGTCCTAGCCACAGCAATCAGACAACAAAAAGAAATAAAAGGCATCCAAAGGCAAAGAAGAAGTCAAACTCTCACTCTTCACAGATGATATGACACTTTATGTGGAAAACCCGAAAGACTCCACCCCAAAACTGCTAGAACTCATACAGGAATTCAGTCAAGTGGCAGGATATAAAATCAATGCACAGAACTCATTTGCATTTATATACACCAACAAGACAGAAGAAAGAGAAATGAAGGAGTCGATCCCATTTACAATTGCACCCAAAACCATAAGATACCTAGGAATAAATCAAAGAGGCAAAGAATCTGTACTCAGGAAACTATAAAATACTCATGAAAGAAATTGAGGAAGACACAAAGAAATGGAAAAACGCTCCATGCTCACGGATTGGAAGAACAAATATTGTGAAGATGTCAATGCTACCTAGAGCAATCTACACATTCAGTGCAATCCCTATCAAAATACCATCCACTTTTTTCAAAGAAATGGAGCAAATAATCCTAAAATTTGTATGGAATCAGAAAAGACCCCAAATACCAGAGGAATGTTGAAAAAGAAAAGCAAAGCTGGTGGCATCACAATTCCAAACTTCAAGCTCTATTACAAAGCATCAAGACAGTATGGTACTGGCACAAAAACAGACACATAGATCAATGGAACAGAATAGAGAGCCCAGAAATGGACCCTCAACTCTATGGTCAACTAATCTTTGACAAAGCAGGAAAGAATGTCCAGTGGAAAAAAGACAGTCTCTTCAACAAATGGTGTTGGGAAAATTGGACAGCCACATGCAGAAGAATGAAACTGGACCATTTCTTACACCACACACAAAAATAGACTCCAAATGGTTGAAAGACCTCAATGTGAGACAGGAGTCCATCAAAATCCTAAAGGAGAACACAGGCAGCAACCTCTTTGACTTCAGCCACAGCAACTTCTTCCTAGAAACATCGCCATTGGCAAGGGAAGCAAGGGCAAAAATGAACTATTGGGACTTCATCAAGATAAAAAGCTTTTGCATAGCAAAAGAAACAGTCAACAAAACCGAAAGACAACCGACAGAATGGGAGAAGATATTTGCAAATGACATATCAGATAAAGGGCTAGCATCCAAAATCTATAAAGAACTTCTTAAACTCAACACCCAAAGAACAAATGATCCAATCAAGAAATGGGCAGAAGACATGAACAGACATTTTTCCAAAGAAGACATCCAAATGGCCAACAGACACATGAAAAAGTGCTCAACATCGCTCGGCATCAGGGAAATCCAAATCAAAATCTCAACGAGATACCACCTCACACCAGTCAGAATGGCTAAAATTAACAAGTCAGGAAACGACAGATGTTGGTGGGGATGCAGAGAAAGGGGAACCCTCCTACACTGTTGGTGGGAATGCAAGCTGGTGCAGCCACTCTGGAAAACAGTATGGAGGTTCCTCACAAAGTTGAAAATAGAGCTACCCTACGACCCAGCAATTGCACTACTGGGTATTTACCCCAAAGATACAAATGTAGGGATCCGAAGGGGTACGTGCACCCCGATGTTTATAGCAGCAATGTCCACAATAGCCAAACTATGGAAAGAGCCAAGATGTCCATTGACAGATGAATGGATAAAGAAGATGTGGTATGTGTATGTGTATATATATAATGGAATATTATGCATCCATCAAAAGTAATGAAATCTTGCCATTTGCAACGACATGGATGGAACTGGAGGGTATTATGCTGAGTGAAATAAGTCAGAGAAAGACATGTATCATATGACCTCACTGATATGAGGAATGCTTAATCTCAGGAAACAGAGGGTTGCTAGAGTGGTGGGGGGTGGGAGGGATGGGGTGGCTGGGTGATAGACACTGGGGAGGGTATGTGCTATGGTGAGCGCTGTGAATTGTGTAAGACTGTTGAATCACAGACCTGTACCTCTGAAACAAGTAATACATTGTATGTTAAAAAAAAAAGAAGATAGCACGAAGCGAAGAATGAAGGGGGGGGAAATCGGAGGGGGAGACGAACCATGAGAGACTATGGACTCTGAGAAACAAACTGAGGGTTCTAGAGGGGAGGGGGGTGGGAGGATGGGTTAGCCTGGTGATGGGTATTAAAGAGGGCACGTACTGCATGGAGCACTGGGTGTTATACGCAAACAATGAATCATGGAACACTACATCAAAAACTAATGCTATAATGTATGGTGATTAACATAACATAATAAAAAAAATAAAATGCAAAATAAATAAATAAGTAAATACTAAAAAAAAAAAGTCTGCCTTCAGCTCAGGTCATGATCCCAGGGTCCTGGGATCGAGCCCCACATTGGGCTCCCTGCTTGGTAGGAAGCCTGCTTCTCCCTCTCCCACTCCCCCTGCTTGTGTTCCTGCTCTCACTATCTCTCTCTGTCAAATAAATAAATAAAATCTTTAAAAAGAAAAGGCATGTGTGAAAGGCCAGCTGCATTTGGATGTAGGCCACGGTAGGCTGTGTGCCTGGTTGTCTGCCCTAAATACCATGTCCTAGAAGACACACTTTGTACCCTTTCAAGGCCCCTGTAGCACACATTAACAGTGCCTTCCATTGAGTGGGCTTCAATAAACATGTATTAAACTGGCCAGGCTCGTATGGATTTAATTCCTGTCCCCAGGGCTGCTCTTTTCCAAGAAAGAAAAACAAAAAAGCAGGAAGAATAAGCTAAACAGGAGAAATAATATGAAATAATTCACAATGCTTCAGAAAACTCTCCCTGTAAGCCCCAAATCTTGCTCATCTATGTTATCTAGAATTGCAAAATATGTTTCCCTAATATTTTGGCAAGAGACTATCTTCATGTCTTCTCAGCAGTGGGAGTAATTGGGGGGGGGGCGGTGAGTTTAAGGCCCTGGGGAGACAGTGCTGCTTGGCTCCAATTATGTGTTTGGTTGTCTCCTCCCCGGGAACCCCAAACATGGGGAGGGGTGGGTTCTGGATCAGAAGGAAGCACACGGTACAGCCTGATCAGTACCAAGAAAAGTCTTGGAAGTTTACCTCCAGAACCCAATCCACGTTGGACGATTTTCAGCAGGTATGACCCTGTCTTGATCTACTTTCCTGTCTGTGTAGGAGCTTTTCTGTCAGGCACGGGTGGATGTTTAATCAATAGGATGATCTGATACTCCTATTGCTATTACAGGCTCAGGAAATAAATTTAGCAACGAACATTATTTTTCCAGGCATAGAAATTGGAACATAAAATTTGCCTGGATGGAAAGAAAGCTCAGAAATCTTGACTTATACGGGTATCTCTGACTTACACGTATACCTGTGTTGCATACAATTTTGAAACTCATCCTGATTTTTCAGGTTCCAGTGGTTTAAATGGCTTCCAGGGCTACACTTCCAGAAACAAGCTTCAAATCGGCTTACGTTGCATGCATGCAAGATGATTACCACCAGCCTTCTCTGTGGTGCAAACTAGTTCTACGTTAGCAGTTGTACAGAGAATCACGTTAACATAGCTTATGTTAGAAAGCCAGTCTTTAAGGAATCACTCAGAAAACAATTGTTCAGGGGCACCTGGGTGGCTCAGTCGGTTCAGCACCTGCCTTCAGCTCAGGTCACGATCCCAGCGTCCTGGGATCGAGCCCCGCATCGGGCTCCTTGCTCAGCAGGGAGCCTGCTTCTCCCTCTCCCTCTGCAGCTCCCACTGCTTGTGCTCTCTCTCTCACTCTCTCTCTCTCTCAAATAAATAAAAGCTTTTTTAAAAATTTAAAAAGAAAACACTTAAAAAAAAACAATTGTTTACTGAGCAGGCAAGACGCTAGATATACAATGATAAGCAAACAGGTGAGGCACTCATTTCAAGGAACTTACTATCTAGAAGGTCTTTTTAATTAGAATAGAATAACAATTTCAGGGGTAGTTTTATACTGTGTCAACTTAGCCTACATTCGAACTACATTTCTCAGGATCCCCTCCCCAGTCCCGTTTGCCACAAGAGAAACCTTCATGCATTTTGGAACGCACAGATGAAAGCACAGGCTGATTGTGTGCTGGGCGCCAGGCCCTGCTGCAGCTTGCGCACATCGTCACCGACCAGCGGGAGCCGCGTGTTGGCACAGGGCATAGCTGGTGCGTCTTCAGAACTTGCAGTATCTGCCTCAGTTTCTCCCCTCCTCGGGCCAGGTGCCTTCAAGCTCCAAGGTGAAGCCCACAGCTCCTTCTGCGAGTCGCCCAAGTCCACATGTTGAGGCAGTGAGAGACAGTCAGAGCTTCCAATTTGTTCTTGTTCTCTCCCATTTCACATCCAGCTTTTTTTCCCCCAACGGCAGACCCTGCCTGCCCACAGTGACTTCAAACCACCAGAACCCAAGGGGACAGCCTGACACAAACTTCTCCAGCAGCTCACACACCTGTGGAAGGTCCAATTACTATAATAAAGATGTTATCCTATATCTCTCTTGGTGGTTCTGGTTCCCTGATTGAACCCGGAAGCATCAATTACCTACAATTTAGAAGCAAAGGGCTTTGAGGACAGTAGAGAGTTTATAAGCCTTTCGATAAAGAAATGGTTTTTAATTCATATTCATATAAGTAATACCGGTCTTTGCCAATCTAAGCGACGGGGAGATGTGCCAGCTTTCACGCTGAGCACACAGATCCCCTTTGGCAGCCAAGTTTCAAAACACCAATCCAAACCTTCTCTGTCGTTTCCCCATCTAGCCTGCTTCTCTTGCCTCAGCTATGATTTAGGGGAGGCACAATGTAATGGCCAGAGCATCAAACTCAAAGGAAGCAAGAACTCTGAATTTAGAACCGCCACGGCACAGCGATGTGCTGGAGTTAAGATGTTCACAATCAGTTCCAATGACAGTTACAAAGACTCCAATTTTCATAAGAAACTTTTCAACTTGTTGTGATAGATATTAATATGAAGACATCCTCTTTCGCAAGTCTATATATGACCCTGATTATTTACAACTCAGGGTCTGTTTGCATTTAATTCCTTCCCGGCAAGAGACACCTGCAAGGGATTTTTTTTCCCCCAGCAAACCTGCAGAGGGAGCTGGTTCCTTAGAGAAGCAACAAATGCCTTTCTCAGATACAAAGATTGATCAATCATTGGGTTGACTGAACCCAAATACACCAATGACACGTAAAGAAGGCAAGCTGAGGGTTGCTGCAAATGGATGTTTTGAGGCCTGAAGCAAGTAGCTGAGCTAACAAAGGGGGAGATCACTTGGGAAAGATCACATAGTTCTGAAATCATCTGGTCTTACGTTTTTCTGTCCCACTAGACCACATGCTTCCTAAGCACAAGGCCTGGCATATAGGAAGTGCTTAATGAATTTTTTTTTTAACCTAAAAGACCTGGTTTTTGTTAAAAGAGGAAACAAACCCGTATTTTTTGAAAGATACTTAAAAAGAAATTTACTGAAGATGACATGGTCTTAAAAGACCAGGAAATACTCCTCTGTAAAGGAGCTGGTCTCATGAAGCTGGTCATACAGACTCGAGCAGCCCACTGTTCCTGCTTTCCCAGGAAAAACAGAAATGAAATATGGGACCATAAGAAGATTCTGGATTCCCCAGGGTATGAGCCGGGCAACTTAGGATCATTTGCCTCCCTCATTCCATGCGGGCTCTTAGGAAAGAGAACACAACCTACACCTTATAAAAACTCCTCAAATCACACAGCACAGCAAGGAAGATTATGAGCACTGAGATAACTGTCATCTACCAGATAGTTGCCGACGAGAAAAGGCTGACACTGATGACAGCCTTCGACACCTGCGACATTAGTAGGGCATCCTCGGCAACAGCCCTTGCTCCTAGATATAGCTGGAGAATAGCACCTTCGCTGGTAGCCGAGGAACCTCATTTGGTAAAATCAGCTACAAAGACTAGTCATCCAGTGACAAGTGCCTCCTGGGTAAGAGCCTCTTGGCTCCCTGGATGGTGAGCATCCCCTCTGACCAGGTTTCAAGACTCAAAGTCACCAGCATTCCCCACCACCCCTCACCCACACTGGTTTTCTCTTCTTGGCACTTATACTTTCCCTGAACCAGCTGATCCACCTGCTATAGTTTCAATGACCAGCCTCTCAGTTCCTAAGTGCGAGACCTGTATGAATAATGATCACCTAATAGCCATCGTCACCTGCATTTCCAGAATGCAAAATAAATTCTTTCATGAGCACCTACAATGGACCAGGCTTGGGATACATCAGGGAACAAAACACAGATTCCTGCCCTTCTGGAGCTTACATTCTGGTGACATGTTTGCCGAATTCGGCATGTTCAGACAGAACTGGTTTCCTTTCCCTGCTCCTCCGCCTCTGCCTTCTCAATTAATGGCCCCACCATTCACCCAGTGGCCTCTCTTCTACCTCACCCTCACGAGGTCCCAAATGCTGTCAGCTTCATACTTATCTCTGTGACCACACCCCACTGCTCAGAGGACCCCCGGCCCTTTGCCATGTGACCCAGCCCCTGCTATCAGACTTATCTCCACTACATCCCTTGTTCCATCTACATCCAACTGAACCCGCCATTCATTCATTTCCACGTCCCTTGTCCTCTAGCATGTTTATCCCCTTGACTCCACCCTCCCTCCTTCCCCTGGCCTGGTAAGTGCCTCCTCATCCTCCAAGGACCAGCTCAATTGACATCCCTTCTTGGAAGACTTCTCTATTCAAGTAGTTGTTTGCTTCCTCCTCCAACCAACTTATGATACTGTACTGATATGCTTACCTGATTGCCACCCCCTCCAGACTGAGAACTCACTGAAGCCAAGGATCACACTGTCCGCCTTGGACTACTCCAGTCACCCCCCGCCCCAAGCACCATGCCCAGCATGCAGGAGGTGCTCCAAAAAGTCAACTGTTCAATTTTGGTAACCTTCTTGCATTAGAAATAAAAGCCTTTTGTTCACAAGCAAGAATCCCTAGTTCAGCAGAAAGCATTTTTCTCTTTCCAGGGCCTGGAGGTACTAGATTAAATAAGATAATCACTCACTTCACTTCTGGAGGCAACAGCCCGGTGCAGTGGGGTCAGCCACATGTTGTCCTTGGCATTTACACGAGCTCCTGGAAGCAGAAGCACAAGTTAGAGGCATAATGTAGTCAGGAAATTCTACTCATGTTAAGTCAAATGTGGTATCTTGTGCTCTCATTTGCCTGGTACAACCACCATATTTTGTTTTGTTTTTTCTTTGTATCAGTCATGCACTTTCTAGCCACCAGACAGGAGGAGAGACCCAGTACAGTAGAGAAGTGAAATCAGGAGCTGAAAACGGCACAAGAATTGGGTAAAGGCTAGACGAGAAGTGCGGTATCTCCTTGGACAGGAGACACAGTTGTAAAAAGGCTGAGGTTCTCCAGGAGTAGGGAAATGTAGATCCTGAAGAATGAAGAACTTTTCAGGTATGTGTGTACGTATATAAATATATACATACATATATAAAATATATAATTATACATAAATATAACATTTTAAATATAAAATATATAGTCACATATATTATTTTTAGTCCTTAAGTATACTTATCTCACAGGGCACACAATACCCTTCTTGGCAAACTGTCAAAGATGAGCAGCCTTCTAACAAAGGTATACTAGAGGTCAGCTGGATTTCAAACAAATCTTGTAAAGCTGAATTTGATGAGACTTGATCCGGGCTGAAGGGATTAGCAGAAATCTGTTCTATCCAAGAATCTTATTTCTCTGGGACTAGCCAGATATCTAGGTAGGAAGCAATCAGCTTCCATGGAGCTTTTGGACAGACATAACAGGAAGCCTATGCAAGTTGCTCATAGTTTCTTCCACTATGCGGCAGGCAGACAGGTTCACACATGAGCCAGAACCAGCTCACCCTCAGGGATGTGCCCTCATGCTCAACTTTCTGGGAGCCATGTCACCAATCAGGGAACAAAAGCTCCATGTGAATGGATTCCAAGAGAGTAGAGTATGCCCTCCCTTCCATGATAGTCTCTCAATTCTCCATGAGTGCAAGCCCACCAAATCTACAACTGAACCACAGAAACACCCAATATCAGCTTCCTTTTTGGGGGTTCAGGGTTTTTTTTTAAAAAAAAGATTTTATTTATTTGAGAGAGAGAGTGAGTGAGCATGAGCGGGGGTGGGGGGGTCAGAGGGAGAGGCAGACTCCCCACTGAGCAAGGGGCCTGAAGCGGGGCTCCATCTCAGGACCCTGAAATCTACCTGAGCCGAACGCAGATGCTTAACCGAATGAGCCACCCAGGCGCCCCTGGGGTTCAGGGTTTTGATCAGTCTTTTGCTCAGATGGAAAATTTTGTGAAATAAAAGAGAAGGGTAAGAGAAGTATGTGTGATATCTTTGTAGATGCAATAAGAGGAGCCAATGTTAGCCTCAGGACAAGGAAGAAAGCTCACGAGGAAGAAGAGTGCAGGGATGAATCAAAGAAACTAGAAAGTAAGGCAGAAGAGGAGAAGTGCAGAGGGGATGCCTCTGGAACAAGGGCCAAGAAAATGAGTCAAGTGGAAGCAGGGATTGATTCATCTATCTGAGGCCAAGGACAGCTGAGAGCTGAAAAATAGAAACCTAGTTTTAAAAAGGAAAAAAAGAAAAAGGCAACAGGTGACTTTTGTGGGTCAAAGTGAGCTAGAGGGGTGCCTGGGTGGCTCAGTCAGTTAAGCATCTGGCTCTTGGTTTCGTCATGATCTCACGGTGGTGAGATTGAGCCCTGCATTGGGCTCCATCTGGGCATGGAGTCTGCTTAATATTCTCTCTCTCCCTCTGCCCCTCCCCCCACTCACTCTCTCTCTCTCGTAAAAAAAAAAGTGAGCTAGAAATTTAGTTTAAGCCACCAGCTAAAAAAGAAATAACAAATCATAGAACTTAACACTACTTTTTCTCTTTAACTGAAGAACAAATACCATCAACAATATTAATTCTAGAAAACAAGAACATAATACTTCCTAAAACAAAGAGAGAAAGTCTCTCCTCCCCTCCCCCCATTCTGATTTCATTGGTTTGAGATGGGGCCAGGCACAAATAGTTTTTAAAAGCTCCCCAAGAACCAAGGTTATTTTAATATGCTGTCAAGGTTGAAAGCCACTGATAAATTGTTGCTTAGTTCATCAAGTTTTGAATCGTAATTCTACTAACTCCATCCAGGCAGCTTACCTGAGGAGGCTCAAGCCCCTTACATCAATAGGATCAAATAAAATCAGCTTGGGCATGCTAAGAATCAAAGGCAGTAGGTATCTCCCTCCCCTGCCCAGGAAGTCCTGGGTTTACTGCTCTGGAGTGAACATCCTAAAGGGCTGGGTGCAAGTCTCCCCCCCGGGGAAAGCGTGCCTCGACCTGGCCCTTCCGCTCACCCTCTCCTTGTTTAAGGAACTTGATGTCACGAAGTCGAACCAGTCATCTGAGAGGGAGAACACTTGGCCACAGCACACTCTGGGTCTGAGTTGTCACCTAGCCGTCTGCATGATGTCTCTTTCCCCACTCTAGTCGCCCCTTCCTTCAGCATGTTTAGAGGAAGGAACACTATGTGGGTCAGATACCTGCTACGGCTACCGCAGCAGCTCAGACTCAGAGCCTCAAAGTCAGCGCTGTCCAATGGAAATGTGATGTGAGCCAAGGATGCAATTTTAAGTTTTCTAGTAGCCACATTAAAAAGGGGATTAAAAAACAAGTAAAATTAATTTCAGTAATATATCTTATTTAACTCAATATATCCAAAATATCATGCAATTGAGTTTAAAATTATTGAGGTAATTTACATTCTTTTTTTTCATGCAAAAGCTTCAAAATCCAATGTGTATTTTACCCTTACAGCACATCTGCACTGAAACTGGCCACACATCACGTGCTCAGTAGCCACAGCTGGTTTGTGACTACCGTGTTGGATAGTGCAGATCTAAATGCTAAGCGGTAGAGCCCAGACTTGGAGACTCATTTGCCTAGGAGTTCCCTTTAGTTCTAAAGAGCTACAATTCTATTATTACAGCTGTGCAACTGCTAAGAGCCTTGTTAAAAATTGCTAACATAATCTGAGCTCTTACTCTGTACACTAACATACGTGTAGTCCATTGAATAGGGAGATGCTACTAAGATGCCAATTTTGTAGATGAAGGAATTAAGGCCATGAGAATTAATATGCTCCAGGTACCCAACTAGGAAGGGACAGATTTGAACCCAGGCAGTCTGACTTCAAAGCCCAAGCTCTTAGGCGCTGTGCCTCACTTCATCACTAGCCATTCAACTAAACCCTGATTAAGCTTCCCTTCCACTGTCCGCATTTTTCTCTCCATTCCTTACATTCATTCCTCTCTCCCTCTGTCCATCTCTCTCTCTCTCTTTTTCTCCATTTTCATATATCTATTTTCAAATATATATGTGTATATATTCCCCCTTGATTTCATTTCCTTCTTTCCCACCTTTCTCCTTTTAGCTCCAAACACTGGTTATAATAATATGAAACAGAAATACATACTTTATTATTCATACTCTTTGACAGAGTAAATTTTGCATTGCATGTGCATAAACTTCAAAAGCTAATGCAAGAAGAACCCTAAATGGCAAGACACCTATGAAAATATACTTCTCAAAATTCAAGAGGGAGAGGCAAATGAAAGCAACAATAACATACCATTTCACACCCATCAAATTGGTGAAAATTGTAAAGTAGGACAATGCCAAGAGTTAGCAAGGGTATGGAGTAATATTAAGACTTACATACAGGCAGTGGGAGCGTGAACTGGTACAACCACCTTTGGGAAGCAACTGGTGCTACCTAGTAAAATTGACAATAAGTGTGCCCTACTACCCAGCAACCCCCAATTATATACCCTGGACAAACTCTCACACGTGTCTAAGAATGTTCACTGCAGCATGTTGTAACAGCAAGAAACTGGAATCTTAAATGTTGATCAAGAGGAAAATGGATAAATACATTATGGTATTTTTGTACAATGGAATGCCACACTGTCATAGAAATGAGGGAACTGAAGTTTTATATATACATAAACAGATGCACTTCAAAAACACAACATGAACGAACAAATGAAGTTGCAAAGTAATACCTACGGCATAATGCCAGTTATAAAAAGTTTTTAAATTTACAAAAACAATTCTATATGTGGTTTGTGGATGCACACTCATGAAATAAAAATAATAAATGTGGCTAAAGAAAACAGATACCAATTCTGGATAGTGGTTGCTTCTAGAGCGGGGTGGTGGGAGAAAGGATGAAGTAAGCATGTGAAATGGGCTGGAAGTGTATCTTCAATATTTTATTTAGAAAAAAGATATGAGGGGTGCCTGGGTGACTCAGTCGGTTAAGTGTCCACCTTCAACTCAGGTCATGATCCCAGAGTACGAGGATGAAGCCCCATGTCAGGCTCTCCGCTCAGTGGGGAGTCTGCTTCTCCCTCTGACCCTCCCCATTTCACGCGCTCTCTCTCTCTCTAACTCTCTCAAATAAATAAACAAAATCTAAAAAAAAAAAAAAAAAGATATGATACAAACATGGAAAAAATGTTAAGATTTCTTAAATCTTGGTGTACCCGGGTATTACTTATATTACTCTCCACATTTTCTGTATGTTTGAAATATTTACTATTGAACATTTTTAAGAAAGCTAGTGCATCTGAAGTTTTATGTTTCTTCATAAAAATAGGGAGGATTAATATGCTTTTTCTTACACTATTTTCTCAGTTAGTGGCTCTTCTCCTTGGTAAAAATAAAATGACATTTCCATATACAAAGTGGCCCAGTCATAGTCTCTTCCAGGATGTTCCTAAGGCTCACCCCAGATGAGTAAGTGATTAGGAGCCACGACTGCTGTTGGATTTGTAGATAACCTTGGTTGCACAGTCCAATTTGAAAAGAAATTTTTAGGTTAACAACTTGTTCCTTGCTGGTCCCGTTGTTACTTCTTTCTCATGCTCTCTTCCCTCCACAATCACTATAGCTGACCCCACAGGTAGACCCCCAGCTGTAGAACAGAGGCAAGGTAAGCACACCCAGGAAAGGTGGGACCATGGAAGTCTATACCACCCAAAGGTGAGAGAGCTCTAGAATCTGATGGAATCTTTTGCTGTCTCTCCAAATGCCATTTTATCACCACATTTTGAATCTAAGCATCTCAACCCAGTAGCTCCTCACCAGGCAGACCACTAGGACACTAAGGAGGGGCACAGTGCATGTGTGTGGTACCTGCCCAGACCTGTGTCCCCCTGCTTTTGCCACTGCGTGTTGAAATCCTACCTTTAGTCTCACTCTATCTTCTCCCTCCCCCCTCCCTCCCTCTCTCTCTCTCCCTCACCCTCCATTTCTTCCCTCTCTCCCTCTTACACCCAACCTATTTCTGTCTTTGTGTATGTGTGCACTAGGATGCTCTATAACATGTTTCTAAAGGAAGTAACTATGGGTTAATGTTAAGACTAATCCTCATGAATGTATTATAAAAGGTTAATCATAAAAGTAAAATACTGGAAACTTTGGGGTTAGACAAAGAAGAGTTGGTTAAATAAATTCCTATATAGCCATATGAGGTAGCTGTGATGATTTATAAGACTTCTTAATAATGTTACATGAAAAAAGCAAGTACTGAAATATTACATATGGAATGAGCCCACTTTTGTAGAAACACTGAACAGTCGAGAAGGATGAACCACAAAAGCCCCGAGATCACTTTCTGGTACAGGGTAAGCACTACCTAATTGCTTGCTCACTATTAGTAGAGCAGAGTCAGGGACTCAGGGATAGAAACTGGGGGCATCTGCCAATGGCACAATGTCCCAACCTAGGTCAAAGGCCAGGGCAGACCTAAATTAATAGTTGCTCATTGAAGGATGCTTTCTGGTTAAGACAGAGATTCCTCAATGTCTCTTCCACTGAGCCAGTTTGAACAGCAGCTATGAAAATCTGCCTATCGCAAAGAAAACCAACAGTCCTATTTTACTTCATGTTTTGTTCATACGAATAATGCATGAAAATGCTTTTTTTAAAAATAAAATGGATTTACATATTTGGGTAAATTCCTCTTGAGGATTATCCTCAATGCTGGACTCTTCCTACTTCCTGAAAAAAAAAAAGAAAAAGAAAAAAACCACTGCTCTGAGCCTGGTACATAAGCTTCCAGTTTCTTTTATCCCTTCACATGCCAATCTATGTACCATGGAAAAATTGAGAGAATTAAGCTGAGTGGTCAGTACAGTATTCTTTTTGTGTATTTAAAACATCACACAATAATTTTTAAAAATCTACAGTGTTTTATAAGTATGCTTTTACATAGATTATATCATATCATAATAACCTTCTGAATATTGTCTCCTGTTACAGTAACATTCTGAATTTCTGAATTGTTTCTGAATTGACACTCTGAATCATTTCACCCAACAACATATTTTTCGTATCTGTCTCTGTTGACACCTACAGTATGAGTCCATTCCTTTTAATTACCACACGTATTCCAACACTAACACACTATACTTTTTAGACATTCTCTCCATTGATAGGTATTTCATTTGTTTCCAGTATTTCTTTATTCAAACAATGCCGCTGTGAACATCCATAAAATGATTCCTTATGCAAACATGCAAGTATTTGTCGAGGACAGATCATCAGAAAAGGACTTTCTGTGTCATGGGTCATGCACACTTTTGGTTTTAATCCTTAGTCTCAACCCTCCCAAGAGAGCTACTGTGTGAGAGTGCTTCATTTCCCACATCCTCATCAATACTTGATATTATTAGTCATTTAAAATATTGCAAATTTGATTGGGAGAAAATAGTATCACATTTTTTGGTTTTCCTGTTTAATAGTGAGATTGGGCATCTTCTGAGATGTTTGTTTACTGGCCATTTGCAATTCATTCTCTGAGAACTGCTTGTTCATATACTTGGCCTGTTTCCTCTATTTTTCCATTATATTGTTATAATATATATTATATTACATATAATCTATTCTATTGTTTTTTTCTTATAATTTATACATTTACACTGTATTGTTATTACTATTATTATTTATATATTCTGAAAATTTCCAGTTTTATGTAGATCCAAATGTGGCTTTTAATATTAAAATTCTTTCAAGGAGAAAAACGACCCTGAGCTTGCTAAGTATCGTAAAGCAACCCACCCCCGCGGCGTGTCACAGACAACCCACCCCCGCGGCGTGTCACAGACAACCCACACCCCCGGCGTGTCGCAGACAACCCACACCCGGCGTGTCGCAGACAACACACCCCCGCGGCGTGTCACAGACAACCCACACCCGGCGTGTCGCAGACAACCCACCCCCAGCGTGTCATAACCAACCACACCTGCGGCGTGTCATAACCAACCACACCAGCATTGTTTCTGTGCAGCTTTAGAGTCATTTGAGGAATTGAAAAATCATTAGAAATCTAGGAAGTGGCTTCCTTCAGTCTCCATCCCTCCACTCATCCTCCTCCAGAAGGTTAAACAGGCAGCTGCCAGGAAAACCTCCTCTCCCTGAACAACAAAATTATTATGACGAAAGCAGAGTTATCTGAACGGGGACCAAGGACTATTTCATCAGTGTCATTCCCTGCCACCCTCTTCCTCATCCTCTTCCGCTGAACACGTCCAACAGTCTTGTTTATATGTCAGAGGGAGACGTCGGATGGTTCTGAGTTGAATATTTATAACTGATTTTTCTAAAGGAAGCTTCATGTTATTTACCTGCCTGTCAGGCACCATTGTGAACCCAAGGACACAGAGTCTGCATGTCTAATGATTTAAAGGCAAATGCTTTTTACCCAAGGACATTTTAAAGCTTAAACATTAAAAAAAAAAAAAGTGCTAGGCTATAACTGATTCTTCAGAAACAAAGATCCAACTCAAAGTTGTCAGTCATATACTCTAATTATAAATGAAGTACGCTTTCATCATATCCCTATTACCGCTTGATTTTTTTTCATAGAGATCAACAGTAAAGGAAACTAAGTCTCTTTCCCAGAAGCAATATTTCTGTGTTCTTAGCCTTGTCATCTAGGAAGAAGTAAAACAAAGGATAAAGGTAGACCAAGTGACTGAAAAACCTTACAGGCCAGAGAGAATGACTGATTCTTAAGGCTGGTTTAACCAAAGTTTGACTTTTAATTGTAGAAATAAACAAATATGAAAGAAAGATTATATGAAATATGATTATAATATAATGAGATCAGCTTGCTATTGATTTTGCTTTTAAACAAACAGACCAAGTGTTATTACAGCCCAGGAGCACTGTCCTTCAAAGCAACAACCCTCGAAGAGTGTATGATAATTCAGTGTATGTGGCAATTGCTTAAAACATTTTTCAAACTCCCTTTGGACTTGCCTTTAGAACCAGTTTACACACCCACCAGAAAATGTCTCATTACTTTATAATCACACCACACTGAGGGCGCCCAAACCAGCATTACCTGGTTTAATCACCCCTCTTTCACCAGATCAAAAAAAAAAAAAAAAATCAAATCAAATCCAACAGCAAAGGATGAATATTTGTTATGCATAAAAAATCAAAAGAATGACCTGCCACCTGCTCTGACAATAATTTGCATTGAGAATGGTAATTACCTTTTGACAAATCATAGGATATAATTTTACAGGAATACCACTCGTTTTGTGGTCGATGTTCTAATAAATATCATTTTTAATTAGTAGTTACACCTCACAAACACTCAGCATGTTAGAAGGTGGGTACTTCCAGTTTTCTTCCTTCAGCCCAGCACTTGAACCCTTGTGCACCCCAGGTTTCTCTATAGGGTCCTGTCACTGTGCCCATTGTCCCGTGTGCTCTGCTTCCTGGAGCTCAACCCTGGTCTCTTAACTCTTTGCCACTCATTGGTTCACCTGATCTCATTCATGCATCTCCAGCAAATGATTTAGCAAACTCTTAACCTTCTCTTCGCCTGAATCCTGACTCGGCTGGTTCCCAAACAGAAGCCGGAGGTGGGGGGGCGGGGGGGGGGGGGGAAATAAAGCCAGAATTTGAACTGGAAGTCATAAGAAGAGGAAAGTTTCAAAGCCTGAATTCATCCCTTTCTACTCAGAGGCATTCAGGGTTCCATCCGCCTGGCTACTAGGAGATAATGTCAGGAGGAATTTAGTGGGCTTGGGTTACACCACGCTCCGTAAGTTAATACAACAATGGAGTACACAGCTGTACTGGGCTATTCTGGCAAGGCCAAATTATTTGTCCAACATGGGAATCATTAGCACCTCATTCATTATTAAACTGGAAAACAGTTTGGTTGGATTCCCTGAAGGGTCAGCTGCCAGATGTAAGCTCAGAAATGAAATCATCATGCTCTTGTGATGATATTTCTTTAGGAATTTAATATACAAATTGAATAAAGGACCTTTCAGGGAAATTAAAGCCATGTGAATTCCAAGAGTTTGTCTAAGCTTCCACAGTTGAGTAAAATTTCTAAAGCACTTCCCCCAATGCTCTCCCATACCCTAAGCCTTCCTAATTTGATATGAGGAAGAGGACAAATTTCATAGCATGTGCCATCCAAAATTATACCAGAGAGGCTAACAGCTCAGTAATTCCGAGACCAAACAGGTGTGCCAAATCAAGATCTATGGAACAATTTCTTCAGGCTCTACTGGATGAACCCCATGTAAGAGAGGCTGGTGGACTCCATCTCACATGAAGGTGAAGTGAAACCATGTTGCTCGAAAGTCACCAGCCCACAGATGCCTGAGGAAAACAGATGGGTCAACTTCATGCTGCAGAATTAAAATCTTCCTTCAGAAGTAGGAAAACAAACAAACAAAAAACCAAAGTTGGGGGTCTAACACAAAGTTTTGAATTTGCACACTCATGACCTAAGCATTCCTCTGAGACTCTGAGATGTCTCTTAACACATTTGGATGGTTGGGACCACTTCAGTGTCATCCCACAAAATTCTTTATTTTGCACCCCCACTGATTCTGCCTACAACCTTCCATGGACCAAATTTCCACTGCCGGGGCCACCAGCCAGGTGCGTACTGGCTCTTGGCCATAGTCTGTGCCAGCACAGAACAATACATGTTTGTTTGGAACAAAGCCCTGGAACATCTTTAAAATTGTCAGAAGGAAGGCTTGTTCTTGAAAGCACAGGAATGCCACACAAAATCTAACCTAAGCTCCACACACTTGTCAAGAGCACGGGGCACATGCATTGTATGGCACAGAATACTTGTTTCCTGGGAAAATCCACCTCCAGAACATGAACACAACAAAAATAAGGGCAACGGGAATCATCCGGGTGTATCACAGCACAATTCTTGGGTTTTTTTCCTACAGTGTTCCTGACATCTGTTTGAATACATGCATTAGCTCCTACCTTTGCATAGTTTACTTTGGAATTCTTCAGTTTCCCTTTACTACCACAAACAAAGGCAAAACCTTAGTACAGGCGTTTTGCATAGTCTGTGGGCAGAGGTATTTCCTCCAGATTTTCATCTCCCTAGACAAAAAGGAGGAGAGGAAAAGCCAGCCGGGCTGCAATCCACAGGGAGACACGTTGCATGAGCTCAGATTCATTCTGGGGATTTGTCTAGCAAATACTCAAGGGAGAAAGCACATACTGGTTTTGGAAACCAGTTTGGTGAGATGTACCAAGCACGCAGTTTTCCAAAAATGAAAGCATTGACATTTCTAAATCCGATGAGATATTTAAAATACATAAAAAAATAAAGAGAATAATAGCACAAAACTATGTTTGCTATATCTGCTTCCAATCTTTTTTAAATAAAATATTTTACAGAGTTATAGTCTCTTTTTCACCCTTCCCTGAAAATCTCTCTCACCCAGCCAGCCTCCTCAGAGGTAACAATTATCTGGAAATTGATATGTTTCCTTTCCTTCCATGTTTTATTACATATCCAACGACAAAACATAGTATTGTTTTGCCACACAATTTAAATGTATGTAAATACACACGTACATTTGGTGTTTGTTTGTGCAGGCTTTAAGGAATCAGTTTTGTTTGTTCATTTTTTTTTAACAATGAAAAAATGAAAAGATATTCAAATCTACTGAATTCATAATACTGGGCCTGATTAGTCAGAAATCAGACTTTCAAGGCAATATAAATGTTTTACTGAAGACGTCATTTTTCATTAAGAACAACCTCTTGCATTGTTTTTTGTCTACTGATAAAATCACTGATCAAATACACTTTCACGAGCACAATAAAGAAATTAGTTTGGGTTCACTGTAGTAGTCGATCTAGTGAGTTGGTCATTTAAATTTTCATCTGCAATTGACTTTTAAGTACAGCGGTTATTTACCTGACAGAATCAAGAGTTCGATGATCTCTGCATCTCCCAGAAATGCAGCCACATGAAGTGGGGTTCGCTTCTCAGAATCCTGAAACAATGGCAAAGATAAACAAGTCAGTGGAGGCTAGAGGTACCTTCAGTAGACATAATAAGACATGTCATTCGCTCTGAGGTTAATGCTTGTGGGAGAGAGTGAAGGCCAGAACCTACTCAGGTGAGCTCTGGGTGCACATTTCTCTCAGCATCTCCCATAGTCACATGTACAAAAGATCCCGTTCTGTGCCTGTGTGTTGTATTTGTCTCCGGGCTCCTTTTGTTGGAGCCCACCTCAGGTCAGGGACAGACTATCATGCAACGGATGATGAAATTCAATTTATTTTCAGACCTTCCTTATGGTAAAAAACCAAAAACAAAAACTCAAACCCTTTTACCTACTTTAATAGCAGTGTTCAAAGCATGCAATGATTTGTTTTCTTTCTAAAGGAACATAGTGGAATTGTTCGTAAGGACATTAAACATTAAGTACAGTCAGCTTCTCCTTTCCATCTCTATTAACTGTTGCCTAGTTCACCACCCATTCATGTAACACTTACTGAATGCCTACTATGTGCCACGAACCAGATTTGGGGTTCAGTCCTTGCCCTCATAAATTTACATTCGAGTGGGGAGGCTGTCAGTAGTCATGGAAACCAATGGCACATGACATCATTTCAGATGGTGATAAAGGCTATCCCAAAACTAAGACAGGGTAATGGGATCCAGTGACCAGGGAGGTGGGAACAAGATTCCTTAGAATGGTGGAATAAGGCCTTTCTGAGAATACTGACGTTGAAGCTGAGAGCTGAGGTAGATATTACTATCTCTGTTTTACAGATGAGAAAACTGTGGCTCAGATAAATTAAGAAATTTCCTCCAGACCCCATAGGTATATAGCAGAGCCAAGATTGGACTTTTGCCTATCGGTCTTCAGTCTAAGTCCTTGGCAAAGCATTTAATATACTGTGTTGTTAACACGATAAAATGCAGGGGGGAGAATTGCTGCTTCTCCATCTGTAAACTGGAATATCTGATGAGAGAACTCAAGATAATGTCAGTAAATAAAGCCCTAGGCAGGCATGAAGCTTGGCCCATGCACACCAAGTGCTCCAGGCAAAGCTGTTTTGTCATGAGCATAGATAGTTGTGTGATATCTTGCCCCCAAGACTAAGAACTCCACAGGGTAAAGAACTGGTCTTACTCCTCTCTATCAGAGCCCACAGGAGCAACAAACTAGATGCTCGGCATAAATCAGCCAAATTGAACTGGTCTATGCATATTGCTTCTTCTATAAACTTCCCTGACTGTTCCACAACGGTAACCAAAGTTTGTATACTATGTCTTTGAGGTTTCTCCTAAAACTAGCATGCATTTTAGTTTCAAGATTTGTGAAGCTGCTGTTGATTTTAATCATTGTTCCTGTTATCACTTGATTACACAACCTACCCAACCACCCTCGGATTTGCCCAAGGACACAATTCTGTTTTCTGACAGTTCAGGCCCTCTGCTCTTTGTCAGTCTCCTTCAGACTACTGCTTTTAGGCATTTTGTGACTATTAATATCTAAAACAGATGGCAGACAGGAGATATGACAAGAACTGATCTTCAAACCAGTCTATTTGTTAGGAGGTCTGGTAAATAGGTTTCATGAAGGGTTGGACTAACTTTTAAGTGGATAAAAAAAAGAAGTCTGAATTAGCTGGGAATTTATGTCATCTATGTATGTTGCAGGCAATTATTACAGATAAGTGGAAATAGGGCAGTCATGTAACTATACCATATAAAGTAAAGGTATGCCACAGAAAATTCTGAAAGATATACAACCATCGTTAACCGTCTTATAGTTATGTCACACTTTCCATGAAAATAGAGATTCAGTATTTGAAAATTTGAAAAATATTTCAAGTGTATTAACTGGCACAGAGAACTATACAAAGAACTGATACTAGACTTTCACAAATGTTTTCTCTTTCTATTTCTTCTATTGCCATCTCTATAAGCACTTTTCATCTTAGCCTCATATTCTCTTTGAATCCCCACTATATCTATGAAACATTTCTCTTGAGTCTTATGACAAAAGTTACATAATTATATGTTCTTCTGTCAATTGAACTGGTTCCAGGGTTTGGTTCAACAAATTAAACCTTACCTAAGTGATTTAAACAAGGACTAACCAGCCCAAATTATGACTTCATTTGACCTGAAGCAAAGTCAATGCTCTGTCTGAGAGCTTGGCCCTCAAATAAAAAGCCAAGAAAACCCCAATATCTAAAACTGGTTGGCCTGTTATTATAAGACTGGCTTTGCTAATTCTGTGGCCCCTTTTATGACATGGCTTGTTCAAACTGAAGTTTTTATAACATAAAAGGGGTGTGTTATGTGAGATCACAAAGTAAAAATTCTTGATTGGTACTACCAGTGTTCCTGTTGACATGCATTTAAAGGTTTCCTGTAGCTTCCAGAACAACTATACCAATTGATACCCTCGTTCAGTGGCATGCCACACACATGTAACTACAAAGAAGATCTGTATTCAGGCAGCAGTTCTGTGGTTCTCCAAAGTATCACAACTATATAAACAATTTCATGTGCTGCTAAGACCTCAACTAAAAAAGCAATGCACTTAACTAAACAATAACTACTGACCAAGGGTTACCAACACCAGCGCTCTAGCAAGGAACCTGAGTGATATACAGAGTCATGTGCGGAGAATAACAGAGCCACAGTAATCACCATCCTCAATCAGGTCAAATCAGCTGGGAGGTTGCAGTTCATCCTCTGCCTAAGGATAAGGCCACTCTACTTGGCCACAAGCTAGACAAATGGACAAGGAGATGTAATGGTAGGAGAAGGAAGGAAAAGAGTCTGATGAAAAGAGTATACTAGTAATAATACTAGTAAAAATGTGTTCTAGGCCAATGATACCCCTAGGGTTTCTAGAAGAAGAAACAAAACCTAATTATAGAGTGTTTTAATTTTTTTTTTCAAACTGCCTTTTATCTATTCTACTACTCAAATCTCGTAACATCCCTACAAGGAGAGACACATCTCTCAGAACCTTGTTGTTAAGGCTTATTATCATCATTTGAAAGATAGTGATTTTTTTTAGATTGAAAAGCTAGGGAATCTGCGCATTTGGAGAGATTGTATGATTTGCCCAGCACTTAGGGATGGGAGATGAGGTGAAGAACTAGAACTGACACCCTCACATAGAGAAAAATCCTTGAAGTGGTCTTGAAGAAAGATTCTTGAAATGAATTGATATTGAAAAAAAGCCAAACACTCTCACAGGTAGATGGAAAGGCAATGACTTGGCCTAGATTCCTGATGGGAGAATAAAAGTGTCTCCACTGAGCATTTGCCTTCCCAGAATCTGTCCTCATGTGGTTTGGGGTTTTGAATTCACAATACCTGCACAGTCCAGGAACTTTCAAGCTGAAAAATAGGCATAAAATTGGTTCTAGGCCAAGGACATCCATAGGGTGTCAAGAAGAAGAAACAAAATCTGTCTAAAGAGATGTGTCTTCAATACAAGCAACTCAGGACACCCACAGTTAAACCACCACTGAAGATGAGCTCACAAGCCTAAGCTACAAGACCCATGTGGAAGCAATTAACTAGAAGCAAGAATCAGCAGGCATAACAACCAGAAAGAACTTGAGATAACAGAAGAATCAGAGATATGAATACTGTTTAAAATCATTTAAGATACGAAAGACAAAGCTCAAGAAGAAAAAAAGATTATTTCTTTTTAAATGAACAAAATTTGAGGAAGGAGTGTGTAGGAAGAGTTTCAGAAAGCAGTACAAACACATGAGGCTGGCAATCATCTAAGACTTTGGTCTAAGAGAGATGAAAACAAGAAGAGTAAACAAGAAGGACAGGAGAAGAAAAAATAAGGACAGTGACCTTGGGATACGTTTTAGAACCATTTATTCCACCATATGTTCTAGACATAGACCTTTATTGAGAAGTTATTATACCCTAGGCATTGTGGCGGATGTTAGGAATACAAAATTAAAAACATCCCGTCCTCACCCTAAAGAAACTTACGGTCCAGTTACCAGTTTCCAAATCTAGGGCATCCGAATAAAAATAGTAACAGGGAAGTGGCAATTAGTGATATCTGTGATGTTAAATTATTTATGAAAATTACCAAAAGTGATGAGACAAATGTCTTCTCGAATACTGCCCTGAAACTCACCCAATCCCAAACTGCCCTGGGCAGGAAATCTAAACTGACAAGAAAAAATCGCTTCTGAATTGGGAAATAAGTACATCTTGTCCAGGACTCCCTAGAAACCCTACTGGCTCCAGCTTATCTGGAAGCTTCGGAAACCCAGGGGCAGACTTCCAGGTCAGCCTATATCTTACAGGCTGACTTAGGGATTGTTTCTGGATCAAAATTAGAATCGAGGACCAGGCCAGGACCAGAGTGGCATTCAGACAGACACAGTGGCTGAGCTAACTAAGCGTTCTGCTCTTCTGTGTTCACAGCTACTTGCTGCTCCCATGGGTGCTCCGTGATGACCAACAGCGGATAGATGATCATGGCGGTCTTTACAACACCCATGAATGCAAGAGGAGAAAATCATTCAAAAGCAAGCACAGTATGGTCAACACACATGAGAAACACACATGACTCATCAGTGTATTTTTTAAAAGATTATTCAAGTATCACAAAAAAGACCTTTTCCCATTACAGTAGCTCCGATTCCAAACAGCCCTTTGAAAATAGATTCGGACCCATGAAAAGTCACAGGTTTCTCCAGAAGGAAGGAAGGTAAACCCTTCCTTTCTATGAATAGCCAGAGACACACACAGCCAGCTGGTGTCTGAGCTAAATTTGCAGTATGTCAGAGAGAGATCAGGCAGAGGAAGTTTCTGTCTGTTTACCAAAGAGGCAGATGAAAGAAAATAGGGAACTTGAAGTATGTACACATAAAGTGAGCTTGACATGGGCAGAGAGGCCATTCTGGCAGACAAAAATACTGTGTAGGGGGCACCCCAAGCCTCTGTTCTGAAGATTAAGAATTGTTTATTATATGCTTTGGAAATTCTCAGCTAGAAGTGCATGACCTAACCTTCACTGTAAGTATCTATCATACAGTTCTACAAATATCCCTCCCTACATATAAATATCTTACATACCAAGACAGGCAGATGAAGCAATGTTAAGAAAACAAGCCCTGCAAAGCCTTGCCATCATGAAATACAGAAGTGAAGTTCCGATTGTCAATCCAAACTCCCACAAACAGCAAAGAAGCAAGCTTCTTAGGTGCAACGAGCTTAATACAATAGTGAACAGAGATCACTAGAAGCCAGGAGATGTCTAAAACAACTCTGTACACAAAATAGTTACCGTGGAGGTATTTCAAATCACGTGAAGAAAAGAGCCGAAGACATGTGAGAGATTTAAATCAAACGACACACAATGGGAAAGATGCTTGGTCTTCAGGTGAGGAATTACAAGAAATTTGTAAAGAGGAAAAGAAAGCAGAGAAACAAATGTCATGGTTCTTTTTAAAATTTTCATGTTTACTTTCAAGCTTTAACATCTCATGGATACAGAGAGGTACAGAAAATAACAGGTCTGTGTGTTCCCACCGGCAAAATCAAGTAAGTTGACATTTCTATATCCGCTTCAGAATTCTGTTTTAAAAAATAGCTTTAGGGGTGAAGTGCCGTTAAGTACTGTGACTTGCAATGGTTTAGAAAATAACTGAGGTGTGTGTGTGTGTGTGTGTGAGAGAGAGAAAGAGAGAGAGAGAGAGGCAGAGAGACAGAGAGAGAAAAAGAGAGAGGGAGAGAGGAGACAGGTTAGACTGTTTTCAATTCTTCACTACGACAAATCGTGTTGCAATGCATATATTTGTACATGTCTCTCTGTGCATATGGATGAAAATTTCTCTGGGGCAGGTACCAAGAAAAGGCAGTGCGAGATCTCAGTGTATATACATACTCAACTTTATTAGGTATTTTCAAATAGCTTTCAGAAATAGTTTTACAATTTATACTCCCTAGCCATAAATGTGTTCCTTTCCCCAACATTCCTCCCTATATTTGATGCTATCAACCTTATTACATTTTCCCAATACGATTGCCTGACACAATATTTCATTGTTGCTCTGATTTGCATTTCACTACATACAAGTGAAATTAAGGCTCTTTTCATATGTTTAGTAAAAGTTTTGGCTTGACATTGGGGAGGGTAGGTACTATGGTGAGCGCTGTGAATTGTGTAAGACTGATGAATCACAGACCGGTACCCCTGAAACAAATAATACATTTAATGTTAATAAAATAATAATAATAAAAATAAATAAAATAAAAGTTTTGGCTTCTTCAACTACGAATCGCCTGTACATATACTTTACCCACTTCTATTCAGTTTTAGTCTTTTTCTTATGATGTGTAGAGTTTTAATATATTGTTTTAATTCAACTTTCAATGAAAACTCAAGTTATGCCTTCACCTAGACACAGCAGAGCTGGATCAATGTCTACCCCAAGTTACCGTAAGAGAAAAATTTAGATTTATATTCATTTTCCACGCACACACTATCCTATGGAGCTGGATATACCTTAGCTGGAATTTTCTATGCCTCAAAGGTGACAGCAAATCTCTGCCCCTATATACATCCAGCAGCAAACAACTTTATTCAATCATCACTCTGTTGGTATTTTAACCCATCCATTTGAATGTAACATGGATGTATGAGAAACACTGGTACATTTTGCTATATCTAAACATGCTCAAACTGTAAGTCTAAACCTCAAAACCACATCTAATTCTTAAAACTAAACAAGAATCACTCAAAAATCATTTAAAATGAAGGTAAATTAAGAGAAATGAGAATGCCAAAGATGTTTGGATTGTATCTGCCTTAGGTAACTAAATATTGGATATTTTTATTATACTAATTTTTTAAACTAAAATAATGCATATTAAATAAAAATTTTATCAGAGATTATGCTTTCTAATTTGATCCTTAAAACACTGCTGTAAGGTACATATTATTGTCCCCATTTGACAGGAGAGGAACCTGAGATTTTGAGATGGTAAGTAACTTGACCAGAGTCACACAGCTAGTAATGGTAGAACGGGGATTCAGAACCAGAACTGATTCCATTGTTCATGCTCTTGTTAACTCTCTGAATAGTTACAAGCCTTGGTAAACAAAAGGGAAGTTATTTTTCATTACAATTAACACTCTGACCTAGTACTGTAGACCTAAGGACAAAATTCTCATAAGCAAAAGTACAAGCAGGCAAGAAGAATAAAGTTGGAGAATTAACATTACCTGATTTTAAGATTTATCATAAAGCTACAGTAATCAAGACAATTGGGTATCAGTGTAAAAACACATATATGGACAACATACGGGATTTTCAAAAACGGTAAAAAGGCAATTCACTAGTGAAAAAGTGATCCAGATTCTTAGGAATTTACCCTAGAGAAATGAAAGCATATGTCCATACAAAGATTTGCACATAAATGTTCACAACAGTTTTATGTGTGATAGCCAAAAACGGGAAACAGTCCAAATTTCCATCAACAGATAAATGAATAAACTATGGTATGCCCATATAATGGAACACTACTCAGCAATTAAAAAGAATATTGCTGTATGTCACAACGTAGACGAATCAAAATAATTACACTGAGTGAAAGAAGCTAGCAAAAAACGAATACATACAGTATTAATTCATTATAAAAAATTCTAGGAAATGGGGTGCCTGGGTGGCTCAGTTGGTTAAGTGACTGCCTTCGGCTCAGGTCATGATTCTGGAGTCCCAGGATCGAGTCCTACATCGGGCTCCCTGCTCAGCAGGGAATCTGCTTCTCCCTCTGACCCTCCCCCCTCTCATGTGCTCTCTCTCTCTCATTCTCTCTCTCAAATAAATAAATAAAGTCTTTAAAAAAAAATTCTAGGAAATGCAAGCTAATGTACAGCAACTGAAAGCAGATCGGTTGTTGCCCAAGGAGGCTAGAGGAGAGATTGAAAGGGGCGGGAGCTAAGGATTATAAAGGGGCACAAGGAAGCTTCTGGTGGTGATGGTATATTCATTATCTCAATTGTGGTAATTGTTTCATGGGTGTAAATATGTTAAAACTTTGTAAATGGTACACTTTAAGTATGTCTAGTATATTACATGTCAATTATACCTCAATAAAGCAGAAAACACATAAGCAGGCAAATAAAACATTCTGTGGTGGGGCACCTTTCTGGCTCAGTCAGTAGAGCATGCGACTCTTGATCCTGGGGTTTTGAGTTCAAGCCCCATGTTGGGTGTGGAGATTGCTTAAATAAATAAAACTTTAAAAAAATTCTGTTGCTTGGGAAACATAAAGAAGGGCATATTTATGGATTAAAAAAATACACCTACTCAACAGGGTAAATTCAGTTAAAGGAGAAAACAGCAGAATCTAATCAACCAATAATATGCTAATTTTTGAGGCAACTCATGTCTTGCTCGTGTATAGACATAAAAGTGAAGTCCTTGCAAAAGTATAGGGTGTTGGATTAAGTATATATGCTTTAAAAATAGGCACAAGCAAGAGTTCTCTTCAAAATCCCTTGGAACACTTCTATCTCCTAAACAAAACCTTTGACAAATGTGTATTGAGTGAAGATGTAGAAAGTAAGTCCAGAAAATCAAGTACAAGTGGGGAGGCTGATGGTCTCTGCCTAACCTGTGGGCACACTGCAGCGTGTCAGCGGTACATCACCCGGGGACTGTGGGGATCTCACCACACTACCCAGAGATTCCCAAATGACAGAAGCCCTTTTAGATCGACTTTTGCCTGGGAAAGTTGATAGAGTGCCAACTATTTGATACCATTTGGCCGGGAACACATCTTGAGAGGAGAAACAGAACATGGAAAAGGATTCTCGTCCTGTAGTCCTACAGAATGGAAAACGAGCCAAGATGCTCGTCCTTTGCTGCCAGTGAAACAGTAATAGACGTCGAGCCACTGCAAAGACATTATGAGGAGTGTCTGATGAAAACCAAAGCAGGTCTTCAGAGCAGCACCTCCCCTTGCATCCTGAATGCTAATAAAGTTCACAGCTGTTCTGTGTGGCATCCCAAGCATATTAAGAAGCAGTGTCTTTCAATTTAATGCATTTGTTAAATAGCTTTTTTATGAAGAAACCATATTTCTTATACATGTGGGAATGTTTTACTGCTAAGGGTATTTAAGGAAACTCATAGATTAGAATTGCTCTTGGTTCCAATGAGCTAAGTAATGAGGTGAGAAATCTAGTTTCAGTTAGGGCCCCTACCTTAGGCTCACTGTCTCTTCTAATTACTTCATTAACCAACTTATTCAACAAAACATAGGTGCCTAAGATGAAAGGCAGATAACTACGAGAATAATTGGAAAATTATCTCCTATTGATGAAGAGGGAAGAGAAAGCAACTGCTAGCTTTTCACACCTATATGGGGCTAGCAAGGGTGAAAACCTGTCATCAGGTAATGACCCCACAGTGTCAGAACCAAAAATCTCACAAGCGGAAGCCTAAAATTACAAAATATTAGAACTGGAAAGCATTAGGGACATCCAGAGAGTTTAATGGATTAGCCCAAGGTCACACGGCTGCTTATGGCAGTGGTGAAACCCTTCATTCATACAAATAACAAAATATTTACTAGGGCTTTCTATGTGCCAGGCACCATGCTCAGTCCTAGCCTCAAAGAATCCCACTCTCTTGATTTTGGGTGATGGGCTCTTTACTATAGTAGACTAATATTAGATTAATCACACCAGTCAGCAAAGAGCAGACACACACACAACACAAGTGTTAGAAAATGTCAGAGCGAAAGAATGAATGTGGTGTGAAAGGAGACAATGCTCAAAGGGGTCTACTCTGGATACAACAATAACTTAGTGACTGGGTCTGTTTCTCTCTCTCTCTCTCTGTGTCTCAAACACATTTGGGTGGGGGAAAAGCAAAAGCTTATAAAAACAGTTTCTGCAGTCATAGAAAATCATCCTAACTGAAATGATTACAAGTTTTTTTTTCAGCCTCCAGGTGGATATTTTAGAAACAGAGTTTATATGTAATACTGGTAAGAAAAATCACCAACGCAGTTATCTGGACGTATCAGGCTCAGTGTACCAAGATGGCTACAATGATTACCTCCAGGTGAGTAATTTGATGGGTGTTCTTCACTTTCTTGCTTCTTTGTATTTCAAGACTTGTACATAATGCAGTTCACAAACAAGAAAACACAATTCCTTTTGTAGATAAGAAAAGGCTTTCCTATTTAAAAAAAAAAAAGTCTGCCTAACAAGAGCTAGTTTTAACTAATTACATATAAATTTAAAGCACTGGACATTACTTACTATCCAAAGCCTTCATTATCTTGTAGTAGGTTTTAATATGCAAATGTATTTCTTTGCAAATGACAAAACATTATGTCTGTGACTAAACATGGGATGACTGTAATTTGCATAATGCTCCACAGAGTTGCCAGAGTGCTGTCCTACACATCATCTAATTCTTAAGAAAACCCAGGGACATTAATCAAGTAGGTATTGTTATCCCCATTCTATAGGACAGGAATCAAGGTTGATTCTGAGAGTTAAATGACTTGCCCAGAGTGTTCTGTATTCCCTCACAACACCATACAAAGCCTTACTAACCAGTAACATTATTCCTCTCCAAGGAAAAATCTCTTTCCACCCTCCCCACAGCCTTTGGAGGCCTTTGGTCCTACTATGATTGTTTCTGTCAAGTGTCCTGCAGGATAGGGATACACACACACACACACACACACACACACACACACACTTTCATTAGAGGCATCTTTGTATGGCCAAAAGAGCATAGACTCTGGAGTCAAGAAGGACCTAACTTCAAACCCCTCCTCTACCACTTATGAGCTGTGTGACGTTGGGCAAATAAAGCAACCTTTGAGACTCAGCTTCCTTTTCTGTAAAATGAAAATAGGATCACCTCTCTTGAAGGCACAAAGTACATATCTGATAAATATTAGCCATCCTATTACCATCATTATTATTACTGACATCGTTGAAGCTTATCCTGATTACTTCAGTTCCTCTTGGGACTTAGACGAAATAAGGAGATTCAGAACCATTTCTGGAGAAACAATTTTTATTAAGAAATGGTATTTGTTTACCAGTAGAAGGGCTGAGATTACCTACTCAACACTGGCCAATAGCAGTGCTCTGCCTGCCTCCTCTCCTGCCTGAAGCAAAGGCTTGGCCACTGTATCCTGTCCAACCCCAACCAAAGGTAACCAAAGCCTCTCCCAGACTCCTGAGCTTGGCCTTGCAGGATTCATCCTTTACCTCAGAGAACTCACAGTGGAGTCTTTTCCTCTCATACAACCACCTAAAACATCCACACCTCAGCAGCTCTAAATCCTTGCTCAGAACATAGCCCTGCTGCCCTGAAGGCCTCCTTCCTCATGCATTCTTGGTAGCTCAGCAGAATCAGATCTGGTTGCAACCTGGCAGATGGGAGCTGCCCTGGGGGTTTAGATGCCATGCCCTTTCTTTCCTCCCCCGAAGCTGAAAACCTTTGAACCAGGTACCCCCAAGCTAAAACACCCTCACCAAACCTTTCTGACACTTCATAAGAAAGTTTTGCCACCTAAGACACAAGTTCCCATCCTTAACTTATTAGAAATCAACCACAGACTCTGTTAGAGGTCCTCAGGAAGATAACCCGGGGGCCACCTTCCATATCAATAAGCAAGGAAGCATTTATCTATGCCCTTGCCCTTTCCAAATTGAGACAATGGGATAGAAAGCCAAACACACTGTAAAGATTCCATACAGAACATTCTGCTTAGTGAGGGTAGATTGCAAAATGGCAGGCTTCTTAAGCCCCTTAATTACAGACTGATAATAGTGGTCCCAAAACTTGGAGATTATGTAACAGCGCTTCTTGAAAACAAGGGATATGGGAGATGTACCTCTCCACCTCCAGGCAATCCCAAATAAACCTACACCACTTGAGAACAACCACCAGAGAAAATGGTGACTGGGGATGCACTTGGCCTTCATAAACCTGGGCTGTAGGGGATATTTTTCCCCAAACCAACTTTAAATTATTGTATTTCTTGGCTAACTAATACTTTTTCATGTGGGTAAGACCTCCTTAGGATCCTCACTCAACAATCTGGCTTCTAGCAGCATAGAGAAGACAAGAATGGGGTCTTCTCTTAGAAGACCTCAAATACCCATGTACTCAACACCTGAGAAGACACAGGGATGGATTAAACCATCCTGTTCCATTGATGGATTAAACACTAATATACATTTGGGTGGTTTGCTTGCTTGTAATTATGATCTTTTCTCTATTGAACTTACGTATTCATGGGAGGAAGTGATTTCTAATTTAAATGTTTCTTGCTTTGCATACCATATGTATTTCTGAACGTGGTCTAAACAGTAAACTGTGACAAACTGATAATTTTTCCCACTGAATTATAAAATAATGACTAGAATATAAAAGAAGACATGGAGTTCAATCAGATGAGGGTCCTGGGGCATTACTTCTTGGATGCTCTAGACTTGAGGTCTTTGTGTCCCTCTCTGGGCAATTTGACCTCAAGATGGAATAGACCCAGGCATATCTCACTAGCACATCAGCCTTCTATTTCCTACAGATAGGGAAAGTTAGCAGCTCACACATTGCCATGATCTCATGACTTGGAGAGACTACTCCTCCATCACCCACCTCCTGTCTACTAGTCCCATGATCATTGATGTGCTTCATGCTCAGCCTTGAAATCCCCCAGAGGATCCCATCACCATTAGTGATCCACCTGGCTAACTGGCTTAGCCCACAGTATGTTCTGGTATGTGATATTTTCCTCCCTATAATCCTTAAATCAATGCTAATCTTAGATCACTCCCCAACTCACCCTTAAGAAGATATGCTTGGGTTTTAAGCATTACTGTTCTGACATGTTCTCTTCCCATCCTAAATGTGACGAGATGTTTAGGCTTCCACTCCCTGAATACCACTGAAGAAAACAGAGTTCTATGACCCCTGGCCTACTTCTTACGCACCATTTTACATCTAAGAATCTGTATCTCTTGCTGCTATGAACCTGATGAGCTTCTTCTACCTGTTCCTCAGCAAAGCCAAGACTGCTGACTGTGGTGGCCCCATGGCCAAAAGGCAAGTTTCAGACAGATGGAAATGTGGAAGCGTGATGCCTTGAGACACTCAACCCAAAACAGTTCCCTCTTAAGAAGAAGCAGGGTCATTTGACATAAGGATTTTTTTTAATTAATGAATTAATTTTTTAAAATTCAAGTGTAATTAAGAACATTTTATTTTAAAGTCACAAAACAGGGAGCCACTGATTTAGGGTTTGGGAGTCACCGGGAAGAGTGTCACTTCACTCAAGTGTCAGCTCAAGTGTCCATTCCTCCAAAACCTTGTCTGATTCTCTACCCCACACCCCTCCTCCACTCTACAGTCTCTGTCACGGCATCATCACATCTCATTGTCCACCCTTGTTTTCCCCCTCCCTCCCACTAACCAGGTTGTGGGCTCAGGGCAGAGATAGTCTTACTCATCTTTGTATCAACCTAGCACGACATCTGGCATACAGTAGGTGCTCAATATATGTGTCTTGAAGGAATAAAAAGGAGTAATGTCTTGATTTATCTTAATTCTTTATCAAAACCTATACCCCAATAAGAAAAGGGTCTGTATGAAGATGGCCTGAAGGTTTCTGTGGTGAGACAGAGATGTGATTGTCTATAAGGGGTTAGAGATGCCAAAGAGTCTGGGTGGGTGGGTGTCATGGTTGTGTGTGGCTCTTGTCCACCTCTAACCTTGACTGAAGATAGCCACTCCCTCAGTCTATTACAGGTAGGGCTTGGCCTTGTTTCAAAGCTGTTTGTGATGAAAAGTACAGCACAGGGAATGTAGTCAATAATATTGTAATAACGTAATATGGTGACAGATGGCGACTACACTTACCATTGTGAGCACTGTGTAATGTATAGAATTGTTGAGCCACTATGTTGTGCACCTGAAGCTAATACAACATGGTTTGTCAATTATACTTCAATAACAAAAAAAAATTTTTTTTAAGCTGTTTGACCATCCCAGAACCTTCAGCCCTTCAGACTTCCTATCAATTCTGTTGCCCTCAACTGGGGCCTTGGCCTTGCATCTTACTTACCCAGTAGGTAGGAAGGCTTGCTAAGAAGCTGGTAACAAGCAGCCTCGAGGCTCAGCTAACATTCCTTATCAGTTCAGCTCACCTGTGCCTCCTCTTAACAAGGGCTGCCTGCTGCAGAGTTCTGGTTTCTGTGAGACCTCACCTACATTGACATTAATGGCCAGGCCACAAATACCAGTTCCTGGGAACCTAGTGACTTGTGGAAGTAGGGCAAAAAAACACTGATTTTTTTTTTTTTTAATGTGGAACATTTATTTCCTTGTCTCTGGCTAGCCCAAACCCGCATATGAAATGATTAGAGGCTCCTATTAAAATCAAACTGCTGGCTTGGTTCCAGGCATGGGAAGTCTGGATGTTGGAACAGAGTCACAGAAAGTAGAAGGCGTGGGTGGGTAGCTTCGTTAACAGGCCAGTGCAGGCCCAGTGCTGGGGAAGCGTGCTGGGGATAGAGAACGCTAACACGGTTTCTTGTAAGGAGAGGGCTGACCAGAGTACAGTGTGGGGAGTGGTTCCACCAAAGAGCTTTATAAAGGACCAGAAAAGGAGGCAGGCTCACAGAGGGTGCCTAACTCTTTTGCATTCTTCAAGAATTCCCCAGAAGGATGAATTTCCAGAGGATGAGGTGTGCTGGGAGACCCACAGCCCAGACCAGCCATGTCACTCAGCTAGGACCAGTGTTCCTAGAGAAACTTTATTCAGAGGGTGAGAAATGACTTTATTTCCAACTGGCTTGAGTGGGGGGCTTTGTGCATTCCTCAGGTCCCTGGAGGTCTGGCCTCAGACACTCCCAGCTGTGTCTGGGTAGCAGGACCCTCTCTGGCAGCACAAGGTCAAGAGGGCGGGGAAGATGGGGCTGAAGTGGAAGGGAGGGAAGCACAGCTGTGTGTTCCTGGGGTTCCCAGAAGCGCCTGACACAGGAAGCCTTTTTCCTCTGTTCTCTTGGGCCACACTGTTGGGTCAGGCGGGTCATGCACTTCCCCCAGCTGAAGAGCAGCCCTCAGGAGAGCCCCTCCCCACAGCACTGTCTCTAAGTGGAAGAAGGGCAGGCTTTGCCTCCACGCTGTGCATGTGCTGTGATGAAGCCCATCCTCCTCCACCTACACACACACACACACACACACACACACACACACACACACGCAGGGTCCATTTTCTATGCGAGGACAAGGTCATCCTGCGACAGGATTCCCGCACCTCCCACTGCTCCCCTCCCTGCAGCCCTCCCCTACCGCCATGTCTCTCACCCACACCCCTGCCACAGAGCGCTGGCTTCCCTGGCCCGACTCTGCTCAGTAGGTCTGCTTCCTCCCGATTTTCTCCCCCACCTAAGATGGCTTACTTTTTAGCCCTCAACCTTCCCCAGGCCCTCCTAGCAATGCTTTCCAAGCAATATCTCTCCCAAATAGTAGTCCCTTCCTCTTGGTCCCCAGGCTCTGTTTAGACTTAGCTGACTCTGCCTTGGATTTTAGCCACCTCTGAGGATGGCCCAGTGTAACCTGGTGGGTTCTGGAGGCAGAAGGACCCTGTTCAAGGACTGACCCTGCCACTTAGAGCTATATGACCTCAGGCAGGTCACTGGACCCTCCTCTGAGCCATCATTTCTTTGTCTGTAAAGTGGGAACAAGAATAGAACCTACCTCCTGGAGATATGCGAGATGGAACGAAATGCTGCTCATAAAGCCCTTAGCACAGTTCCTACTGTATGGTGAGCAATCAACAAACATTGCCTGGTATTATTTAATCCATGTTTTCACTCTTTCTCCAACATGCCCGTTCTGGCTGGCTGATGGAAGGAGGGAGAGAAGACAGGCTGGGGACAGAGGTGGGGGAGGTTAAGGTGTCCGACCCATTCTCAACTAAATTCCAGGGTAATCAAGATGGCACTAGCCAAACAGGAGGAGAGAAAATATGCCCAAGGGCCACATAAACATCCTCGCTAGCAGGTCCTGTAACGAGAGATGCATAGGACCAGATGAACAAAATCAAGATACGCTCAACATTGTGGGAGGTGACACTTGCCAGAAGAGCTGACCAGACAAGCCTTTCATCTTTGGTGAACAAATTCTAATTGCTGCCACAGTCACTTGTAATTACTGGGGTGACGGAAAGGCGGAGTGAGCCCCAACCACAGCGAGTGGATTACAAGATACGTCTCATTTCCTGTGGGCAAGCTCCTGTGAGCAGCTAGGAAGAGAGATTGGTTAAGAAGAGCCCCTGAACTCTAGAGAAGTTCAGAAAATGCAATTCGGTGTCTAAAAGACAATGGACAGATTAGCCAAATGCTTGAGTTTTCCTGGGAGTAACTCACCATTAAATACGACCTGCAGAAGCATTACTGATGACAGAAGGTGCTTGGCATTAGGAAACATTCACCCTCAAACTTACCCAGTGAGAGAAACGTTCAGCCGTAACTATGAGCCCTTACTTATACATAGCAGCATTTAAACTTGGACTTACTTTTGATAATGCGCTTAACATACTGGTTATGTAAATGATTTGACTCATTTTACGAAATGAGAAGGGCTTTCTCATCATTTTTACAATGGGCCCGGAGAGAGAGGTTTCACACAAAGAGAAATGACACCGTTCTAGCCCTTAAATTCACACTGTAGAGAGGCAATAAAACGTATTTGTACGTTTTTATCTATCCCTATCTTAATCTATACCAGAGCTCAAAAATTAGACCCCAAATCTGCTCAAAGATCTTGCTTGGCCCGCACAGGTTTTTAAAATCTAAATCTGGATGAATCTTTATTGGGGCACAAATGCTCTAGGTCAGCACCGCTCTCCCCTCCCCCCACCAGCGCCTTCTTCACCCACCGGAAGGAACCGCCTTGCTAGACTCGGAAGCTTTTGAGTTGGCAACTGGGATCTATACTTTTCTTTCTAAGTCTGCTCATGCCTTTGGCCAAAAGCAATACAATTTGGACCAAATGAACTGCAATCCAAAGACCTGCTCTAAGGCACACGTAAAGCCATAAACTCTTAAGGGCAGTGTTTCAGAGTGAGGCATCGTGATGGGTTCTGGGGATACAAAAAGAATCCCAGTACCATAAGGGATCCAGATACTGAAATGACAAAGGCACCAAATGAAATTGAGGAATATTGAAAAGAGGATGTTAAGTGATAAGATGATCCCTCCAGGAGTTGCTGATTCTAGACAAAAATGAAATTCTTTAGGAAGAAACATGCTTAGAATAGAGAAGAATCACCAACATTGATTGGTTTCTTAGCCTGTGCCAGACCCTGATCTAAGCATTTTCAGAGTGAGTAGAAACTATGAGTGTCCATATTTTACAGATGGAGAAAGAGGCACAGAGAAGTTCCTTACTTAGCCCAAGGTCACACTGCAGCTGGGAGGCGGCTGTGTCACCACTGGAACACAGGTAGTCTGGCCACCAGAACTCACACCATAGGCCACTATTCTAACCCAAGAATAACCCACTACTACGCTGCATTGGCTTCTTGCAAATAGCCTTTAGGAACCCCAAATTTTCTTTCTAGTTTAAGGTTCATCAAGCCTTTTGTCTGATATTTCACATCCTCGGAGAAATTACTTTGTCCAAAAAAAAAAAAAAAAAAAAGCCTAATATGTATAAATGATAAGTCTGGTTTTCAAGCTATCAGAAAATTATAAATTTGGCATTTTGGTTTATAAATCAGTCTCCTGTGAGCTCAGATAGTGTGAACCAATTCCCCAAATTCTAAACTCTCTTGCATGGGGCAGAGAAAAATAAAGTTTCTCCAGGTGATTTGTATGCATAAGAAAGTTTCAATACTATTAGCTATAAGGGATAAACACCCCATCAATGAAAAAAGCAACTTTTTGAGCACAAACAAAATTACTTAACTAGTCATTCATAAATTTTATAAACTCACTACTATATTATTAGATTTAATATTCTATAAGATGCACACAAAAATATATATTAAAAATTTTTTAAGAGATAGAAGTAGGTATTCAAGGCGCCTGGCTGGCTCAGTCAGTTGAGCATCTGACTCTTGATCTCAACTCAGGTCTGGATCTCAGGGTTGTGAATTCAAGCCCCGCATAGCGTCAGATGAACAACAACAACAACAAAAAAGTAGGTATTCTACTGTCCCCACTGAATCATCTTGCACACTTCCTGGGATGCCTATACTTTCCTTTTTGAAATCTGCTGCCTTAGATCCAGGATCTTATCTTCGGGCTATAGCATCTAACTTAGACGGTGTGTTACAATCATCGGAGGCTACCCAAAACCCAAATCAAGAATAATGTCCAAACCTGCAGCACTGTGCATTGCTAGCTGATGGATGAAGCCCATCAGAATGGACCTAAGAGTAGAGGTCTTGGGAAATCTGTGTCCATGTAATGTTTAAATAACTCAAACCTGTTCTTATTATGTCCTAGTTTATAAACATCCTTTTATTATCCAGTAAGCAGGAACTCTGCTTTGTGGCTTCACCTCTCAGGGCTGGGCAAGTGGAAGAGAGTGGAAAAAAACTTGTTTACCACATGACTGGCTCACAGCCAAAGTAAGAACATCCTTGTCGTCTGGTTTAATGCAAAACATCTAGCTCTTCCCTTTTACCAGACTCTTCTTCCCCGAATCCGATTATCCCTGAGGCAGCACGCTGAGCACAGCAATCCCTTTCTGATCTAGCGTTCTATTAAGCAGAACATGGACTCAGCTACCTGTCCTGGATAATTTAGAGATTCAAGATCTTTGCAACGATGACTTGCCTTTAGAGCCCTAAGCTGCCATGTCAGAAGTTCAACTGGCCTGTAGGCGCTGTCCCGTGAAGAAGGGCCCGCGCCCGGCGGAGAGGCCGTGTGGAGGTGCGCAGGCTGAGACCCAGCATCACCCGCCAGGCATGGGAGTGAAGACCTCTCCAGACGACTCCTGCCCCCATGCGTCAAGTCCCCCCAGCTGACGAGTCTTTCCAGCGGAGCCCAGACATCATGGAACACAGGCAAGCTATCCTGCCATGCCCTGTCTTAATCCCTAACCCACAAAATCCATGAGCATAATAAAATGGCTGTTTTCACCAGTAAATTGTGGTGTGGTTTGTTTCACACAACACTAAAGGTCTCTGTGAGATTCTGAAGTGCTCTCTGAATTATTAGAGAAAGACAACATTATGTTTAGTGTTAAATGGCCTTATTTGTTTTCTAATTCAGGGCAACCAGGCAGCCATTGATCTGTGATATATAGGGCAACTCTCTAATAAGAACGCTCCTCAAACCCCAACATCATTTCTTTTGTGTGCCAGCAAAAGGCCAATTACTGTGTTTGCAGAGTAACAGTGGCCACGGTCGTTTCACAGTCTCCTGAAAAGTAACCCTTTGCTCTGGGCCCTCTCTCAGAGATGAAGTGGCACCTCCTCCATCTCTTTGCGCTCTTCCTCCTCTCCTGTCTGTTGCTCAGGCCAGAAGCCCAGGAGTCGTTCTTGGCACCTCTCTCTTCGTTAAGCCTCACATCTGATCCATCATCAAGTCCTGTATAACCCACCTCTGTAATATACCCGGAAGCCATCCAGGTGTCTCCACCTCCGGTAGATACAAGCAACCCATGTGAGTGGCGCCCCCTAGAGCCCACGAGTACACAGCGGCCCTGGCCACGCCACAGCCCCATTTCCACCCTGACGCCAGCCACCGTCTTCCTGCTGCTCTCCCAGCATCCGCTCTTCCCCCTCACACCCCTGCCTTCACACGACACAACTTTAAATGCTCACCGGAGTCTTCTGCACTTGGGATGAAACCCAAACTCTGTCACTGAGCTCTGCTGACCTGGCCCTTCCTTGTCTCCTCTCCGACCTCCCTTTCTTGCACTTTCTCTCTTGCTAACTGGCCTCCAGCCACACCGGCCTTCTTTTGGCTCCGGGAACTTGCCACTCTCCCCTACCCCATCAGGGCCTTCACACATGTCTTTATCCTGGCTAAATCATTAACCTCAACATCTCAGGGCCCCCCAGTTTTTCACGGCCTGTCTCAGCTTCAATGTCACTGCCACCTCCCAGAGATTTTTCCAGACCAACTTTTGTTCGGTATCAAAGCACACTATAGGCTTCCTTCGCAGGGGTCTTCCCAATTTATCTGGACCAACTGACTCATTTCCTGTGCCTGTTTACTGCCTGCCTTCCCACTACCCTGTAAGCTCCTGAAGGCAAAGACCAGGCCTGCGTCCACCACCCGTGCATGCACCCCCAGCATCTCGCACGGTGCCTGGAACACAGCAGGCTCAGTCAGTAGAGACCACAGGAGTACATTAACCTGCACGTTGTCGAGCAGCACCCCTGGAGTACCACCGCTACCCCCTGGAACTTCTGTCTTCCTTCCAGCTTGACCACAGACGAGCTATTCTCAAAGTGTGGGCCCCACCGGCGGCAGCAGCATCCCCTGGGAACTTATTAGAAATACAGATTCTCAGCCCACCCTGGACTTCTCAAATCCGAAACTCTGGGGGTAAGACCCAGCGACCTGTATTTTAACAAGCCCTCCAGGATTCTGATGCACACGCAGGTTCAAGAACCACTGCCCTAGACTATCCAGAGATTCTCATTCTACAACAAAGTACAAGTGTATTCTACTGGTTTTGAAGGTCAGTTCCAGGTGATAGATTAAAATTAAGGAAACAAAAAAGTAGGCATTTGTAGCCAAATGACTTTGCAAAACACTTTGTTCAAGAAAGTTAAATGAGGGTGCCTGGATGACGTAGCTGGTTAGGCATCCAACTCTTGATTTTGGCTCGGGTCGTGATCTTGGGGTCGTGAGATCAAGCCCCATGTTGAGCTCAGCGTTGGGCTCTGGCTTAGCACAGTCTGCTTGAGATTCTCCCACCCTCTCCCTCTTCCTCTGCCCCTCCCCCTGCATGCTCGCTCTCTCTCTCTCTCTCTCTCAAATAAATAAATCTTAAAAAAAAAAAAAGGAAAGTTGAACAAATTTCCTTATGGCAGAAATTCTCACAGCCTTTAATATGGCAATGCGCACTGTAAATCACTAAAACACAAGGAATTTTGCAGGAGGAGTACTTCCCAGTTTTATTTAGCCACAAAACCTCTTTTTTCCCCTTCTAAACACTTGCCAGATTTGTTTGAGGCTCTGAGAAACACACTTTGGAAAATGGTATCTAATGTATTCTTCCCCAGAGGAAATCTTTCTACCACCATTCCAGTTCATCATGCCTACAACAGTATTAATAATGTCTGAGTCACTGTCAGCAACTGTTTTAAGCTTTGTGCATCTTTATCTCTTTTGCTCTTTCCCAGGTTTGAAAATAAATGCTTAATATTAAGTACATATTCATAGACATATACTTAATGTCACTAAGAAAAACTCCGATCTTTATTAAAGCCAAAAAATGTTTCTAAAAGCAAACGTGGAAGGATGGAAAATGGTGGCAATCTCAAGTTGAATTAGAAAAAGACACAGAATTTAGTCTCTTGCTCTGCACAGGAGCCGGCAGCTATGAGATTCACTGGTTAGACTGTGAGAGAAAAGTCCTCTAATGAGCAGTAGAGGACCAGCTTCATGGCTGGGGCTCAGGGAGAGCCTTGGTTTTCTTCCCCAGTTGAATGGGGATGGGGAGGGCAGTCTGCGATGATAGAGTGGAAAACCGCACAGGTGACTGAAAAATTATTGGTCCCAGCTGACAATCAGTAACCTCAAGAAGGCTGAGCCAGCTTGGAAATAGGAAGTTAAAATATTCATGCCAAACATCCAGTGTTTACTTAATCAGGGCAAATGATTAGCTTCTTAATGAAATTTTACAAGCTCAGTTGAACACAGAAAACATTTGCTTCCCTAAAAGCAGATAGGTCTGTTTGTATTGTAATCAGACATCTGGAGCACAGAAAACCCCCAACCCACAGGAGTACACAGGTGGTTCTGTCTGGGGACTTCCAACTTTTCTGTAAAGACGAATGCGGTCAATGTGTGATGAGGGAGGGAGGATGGTGACCAACAAGTTGGCCATGAACACATCCACCCCACTCCTTGGTTTTAAAATGCAGGATTTAATGCCACAGATCCTGACATCAACTTTGGGCATTTGTGCTAAATACAGCAGCTCTCAAATAGAAGCATGGATGACCAAAGGGGCTAACACCGTCAGCGGTAATTCCAGAATGTGTTTGGAGGGCTCTGGCAGGCAGTCTAGTTGGAGCTGCTTTTGAGCTTCAAAACTCTTCTTGCTTAGGTTATACGTAAAATTCCATAAAACAGGGGAGGAAGGGGTGAATAGGCAGAGCACAGAGGGCTTTTAGGGCAGTGAAGCTATTCCGCATGATACTATGATGGTGGTTACATGTCCTTGTACATTTGTTGAAACCCATAGAATGTACAACACCAAGAGTAAATCCTAATGTAAACTATGGACTTTGGGGTGGAAATGGTGTACAGATGTGAAAATGCAGGTTCATGAACTGTAATATGTCCCACTCTGTTGGGGGATGTTGATAACGGGGGAGGCCATGCATGTGTGGGGGTGGGGGATAGAAGGGTACCTTCCTCTCAATTTTTTTTAAGATTTTATTTATTTATTTGACAGAGAGAAAGAGAGAGAGCACAAGCAGGGAGAGCGGAGAAGCACGCAGAGGGAGAAGCAGGCTCCTCGCTGAGCAAGGAGCCCAACGTGGGGCTCCATCCCAGGACCCCAGGATCATGACCTGAGCCGAAGGCAGACACCTAACTGACTGAGCCACCCAGGTGTCCCCCTTCCTCTCAATTTTGCTGTGAATCTAAAACTGCTCTAAGAAATAAAGTCTGTTTTTTAATTCAATAAAATTAAAAGTTTCTAAACATCTTTTTAGTCATACTTTATATAAGACTGAGAAAAGATCAATTGCCCAAATAATAAATTACCATCATTATCGTTACCGGTAGTAGCTTGGAAAAAGAAGTTGATAAAGATGGTAGGTGGGCTTAACAGTTCTCCCACCATCCCCACCCCGACACCTATCCCTGCACTTCCTGACACTGTTGTCGAGGGTTGGTCAATCTATTGCACTAAGAGTCCTGGCCACATGGGGAGTGTGCAGTGACGGAACATTTCTACTTCAATTGTAGCACTGATCATTTCCTTTGACAGCTCGGTTAAATATCTGTCTCAACCACCTGATTCTACAACCCAGGAGGGCAGGAACACTGTCCTATTCCTTTGATAGTCTCAGCCCCTGGCACAATGCCAGGAATGTGGTAGATGCTCAGTAAACATCTGCTGATTGAATAGAAGAAGAGAGAAAACCATACTCTGATAGTTAATTTAACTGACACTTGTGTGTTAAATATTGTCTTTAAATATTCAAGTTTACTAGGGCTCAAGGAAATTACCAATCAAATTTAGGAAATGCATAACAAGACCTGTTTTGAAATTGCTAAATAGCTAACTAAAGTCTGACTACATCTCTAGAAACAAGATATTCATTCATAGCCCCGAAGGATTTTTATGAGCAAAATGCAAAACAGGGTCAATCATGTGATCTTTCTAGAACAATTTCGCATTTAGCCAAGGACTACTGAGTCATTATTCAAAATTACAGATGGTAAGATCTTTCCTAACTTTTTCAATTATATCTACAAAATCTATAAAATGCTTTTTAAATAAAACCTTGTCCTCTAACAAGTATTCTTTTAATAGGAAGCTCAGAAGGAGGATACTCAAATGTGTACTAAAGAAAAGCCAGGCACTGAAGTTATTCTGTACCTTATCTAGAGTCAGATTGTCATGTTACAGCAAAAATGGACTTCTCTGACTTCTAGAATCTTGTCAAAAAACAAGAATTCTGGGACACCTGGGTGGCTCAGTCGGTTATGCGGCTGCCTTCCGCTCAGGTCATGATCCCAGGGTCCTGGGATCGAGCCCTGCATCAGGCTCCCTGCTCAGCGGGGAGCCTGCTTCTCCCTCTGCCTGCAGCTCTCTCTGCTTGTGCTCTCTCTCTGACAAATAAATAAATAAATTTTTAAAAAATAAAAAAATAAAATAAAACAACCTTAAAAAAGGAAAACCAAGAATTCTAAATACTACTGTAGAGCAACTTGACATATTTGTTCTCTAGTTTTCCCTCCTTGAAAGAAAAGCCACTAAAGCTTTACTAATATGGGGGGACTATATATTGAAATATGTGATTCATCTGAGGGAATTCTATTTTCTTTTTTTCCCTAGCTTTATTAAGATATAACTGACAAATTGTTAAGATATTTAAAGTGTACAACATGATGATTTGATAGATACATACACTGTGGAAAGATTCCCCCCATGGACATAACACATCTATCACCTCACATATTTGCACTCATTCACTCATTCATTTTTAGATTCCACATATAAGTGATACCATGCAAAGTTTGTCTTTCTCGGTCTATTTATTTTTTCATTTAGCATAAAATCCCACAGGTTCATCCATGTTGTTGCAAATGACAGGACTTCCTTCTTTCTTAACTGAATAATATTTAGCTGAATAATATTCCAGTGTGTGTGTGTGTGTGTGTGTGTGTGTGTGCGTGTGTATCATGTTTTCTTTATCCATTCATCCATCCACAGACAGCTAGTTTGTTTCCACACCTTGGCTACTGTTAATAATGCTGCTATGAACTTAAGAATGCAGATATCTCTTCAAAATGATGATTTCATTTCTTTTGGAAATATGCCCAAAAGTGGGATTGCTGGATCATAGGGTAGTGCTATATTTAACTTTTTGAGGAGCCTCCATACTCTTTTCCACAGTGGCTGCACCAACTTGTCTTTTTAATATTAGCCATTCTAACAGGTATGAGGTGATAGCTCATTGTTTTCATTTGTATCCCCCTGATGATTAGTGGTGTTGAGCACCTTTTCATGTACCTGCTGGCCATCTGTTTGTCTTCTTTGAGGGAAATCTATTTTCTAAAGTACTAAGATCGAGGGGTGCCTGGGTGGCTCAGTAGGTTAAGCGTCCGACTCTTGATTTCAGCTCAGGTCATGATCTCAGGGTTGTGAGATGGAGCCCTGCATCTGGCTCCACGCTCAGTTTGGGATTCTCTCTCTCTCTCCCTCTCCCTCTGCCCCTCTCCATCTCTCTCTCTCTCTCTCTCCCTCTACCTAAAAGTACCAAGAACGAAATCATAATTCCTTGAAAAAGAATTTTATAAATAAACATATTCAATGGTGCTGAGTAAAATTCACTCTCTAAAAATACCATTTACAGTGATTTTATTTTTACAAAGAGTACAATTCTTATTGAACACACTTACTTGGTTCCCCTTCTAACTTATTTTTTCCCCAAGTATACAATTTGGTATAAGTTTTTAAATATTTTAATTATGGTAAAATACACATAAAATTTACCATATTATCCATTTTCTAACCCATTTCTAGAATTGATACAATTGTTACCACAGGTCAAGCTCAGAGAGTCCCTGACAAAAGAAAGGTGATATCTTGATATTAAAAGGCTCTGGCCAAGGGGCGCCTGGGTGGCTCAGTCAGCTGGGTAACCAACTCTTGGTTTTAGCTTGGGTCAAGATCTCAGGGTTGTGGGATCCAGCCCTGGGTCGGGCTCCGTGTTCTGTGCAAAGTCTGCTTGTCCCTCTCCCTCCCCCTCTGCTCTTGGGTGCTCTCTCTTTCTCTAAAATAAATAAATAAAATCTTTAAAAACAACTAAAAAACAAAAGGCTCTGGCCAAAAATAGACCCACTGGGATAAAATCCTAAAAGGAATATTGTAGGAATATGAAATATATGAAGTAAATGTTCATGTATCCACATAGATAAATCTCAAACACATAATGTTGAGTGAGAAAAAGCAAGTGACAGAGGATATAAATAGTTTGCATATGTAATATTTTTTTTTTTTTTTTTTTAAAGATTTTTTATTTATTTATTTGAGAGAGAATGAGAGACAGAGAGCACAAGAGGGAAGAGGGTCAGAGGGAGAAGCAGACCCCCTGCTGAGCAGGGAGCCCGATGTGGGACTCGATCCCGGGACTCCAGGATCACGACCTGAGCTGAAGGCAGTCGCTTAACCAACTGAGCCACCCAGGCGCCCGCATATGTAATATTTTTTAAAGATGCACAACACCATCTATTGTTTTGGAGTATGTATACACAATGCACACACATAGAGATAAATAAAATTAGATTATATAAAGACAAGGATGGGGAAGATATATAAAACTTCAGGACAGTGGTTCCCCCAGGGGAGAGAAGCAGGGAGGGAGGTGACGGGCCAGGAAGCCTAAAAGAGGCTTGAGTTCTGTTCACTGGCTTCTCGTTTGCGCCAGCCCCGCTGGACACGCAGGTGATTCATCTGGAACAAAGCCACATCCAGCTCTCGCACAGGCTGACATGCCCATGGAGGGAGACAGAAGACAAGCAAATAAATACACTACATATGTCAAGCAGGGAAAACTGCTAGCAAGCAGAGGTTGGAGGCTGATAGAAGGGGTGGTTTTACATAGGAAGACTGGGGACGGTGTCCCAGATAAGGTGGGATTTATGTAAAGACATGAATGACCCAAGGACCATGTATTTATGTGGGAGAAAAGCTCTACATCTATAAAATTTCATTTTGTGTTTTTTATTAAGTAAATACGGCAAAGTGTTAACGTTTGTTCCATCTCGGTGGTGGGTTTGTGGCTGTTTTCTGACTCTTTGAACATTTTCATAATAAAACAAGATGAAAAAAAGAAAGCCCACTACCATCAATTCCTGAAAAACTAGAATGAAGGATATTAGACATCTCTGAATTCCTTCCAAATGGAGTATCTTGAGCCTGCGACTGTAGATCCTATTTTCTTAGGGGTCCTGCACATTCTGGGAACCCCCTGAGAAACAACCAGTAAGGGACAATGCTGCCTGATGATTAGGTTATGCATGCTTGCTTGCTTATCTATATTTATCCATCTATCCGTCCACCCACCCACTGATGGATCTCTCTATCCATCTATCTATTTATATCTTTGCTTCCCAAATAAAAGACATGCCTGTTCAAACACAGTGTTCCCTATGTGAAAGGAAGAGGGCAGAAGATGAAGAGCTAATCCAGCACATGTGCTTTAAATAGGGAAAAAGGCATCTATCCAAAGTAAGTGAGGACACAAGATATAAATCAACATGAAGCACTGATGACAAAAGACAGGATCTCTATGAGCTGGAGGGAAAAACACGCAGTCTATATTGATGAGCTAGAGAGCTGCCATTTATTACATGCTCCAATGTCACCCTTCCCTTTCCCTCCTCCCAAAGAAAGGGATATAGTACCTTAGCGAAGTTCTGTTCCCACATGCTTGGCAAAGTGGGGGAAAATCACAGCTACGTGAATCCCTCAAACCCTTTTTTTTGGAGACAACATAAATTGACTAAGAAATATATGAGGAAGTGGATGGGGTGCCGGTCCTCATGCCACGTCTCCAGTAAATAGTTAATAAACACTTGGTGAATGGGCGAATGAACGTGAGGTTGCTTCATGGCAATTTACATAAATTTGTTTTGTACTTGAAGCATTTCCTAGGTCACAAAAGTCTTTCATATACCGTGGCAAAGACTGCTGATTTGCCCCCACATCTTTCTTTCATAATAAATGCTGCTTTTGAGCTGAGTACATGGCCATCTGATATGGTTCTGTACAATATGTAAGCAATCCTCAGTGGAAGTATCCTTAGAGAAAGGGGGCACACCCCCTCTTCCACCATCCTCCTTCCTCCTAGCTGGAATTTGGATGTGATGGCTAGAACTCAAGTGGTCATTCTGGGCAATGAGGTAGAAGCCACCTGCCAAGAATGGCAGCACAAAAGGAGATAAAGACTGGCTCCTATAACCACAAAGTATCATGCTAGTCCTGGACAGCCTGTCTCTAGACTTGTATATAGGAAATAAATGAACTTCTATTTTTTAGTAAAATAAACTTCTATTTTATTAAAAGCTACTATTTTACTGTTCCTGGTTTTTTGTCAAATGCAGCCAAATCTAATCCTAACAGGATTTCATTTCCCTAGCTATAACCTTATAAAAAGTGTGTAATGGTGGCCACTGTACAGACAGGGAAGTGAGGTCAGAGTAGATGAAGAGGCTTCTGCCTCTGAGGTTAGCCCAGTGTTCTTTTCCCTCCATGCATGCATTTTAGTGTGACTGATACAGATTACGTGCCAACAAATAAAATATATGAAGCAGGGACATACCAGGTTTGGTTGTGAAGGGGTTATATCAGAAAGCGAATCTGTGCATGTGTGGGTAGGGAAAGCCAGGGAGGTGTTGAAGAAGGGAGACTAAAGGAGAGGGAGAAGGTAGCCTGTATTACCTCCCGATGACTTTAGAAAGTACACAGCAAGTACCCATAACTGTCCTAGACCAACTGCCAGGAACATCCTTTTAAGCAGGAAGTTGGCAAGTGACGTGACTATAACCAGCCATGCAACCTCCCTGAGAAAAACCCCACCCCTCCCCCAGGCGTCTACCCTCACTGAGTAACATCTACATTTAAGCTCTTTGTATTTCTTTCTTTTCTTTTAAGGTCAGTTGTAATCATAATATGTCTATAAAACTACAGTTGGAAAGTCCTCTGGCTGTCATAATTATACGGTTATTTAACATCTGAAACAGAAAGAAATATCCTTGGTAAAAATCAGGGCCAGCACAGCTAATTGAACTAAAATATACCTTATATCCTTTTAATTTAAGCATGTCTTTTAAGAATAATCTGAGTATGTGATCATCTCTGATTCATTTTTAAAATATGAGTTATCTCTTTTCCACAGTTTTTTTTTTCTTTTCCACAAAGCTTTAAAATTTTTTCTGATTACGAGTATATTCTCAATGTAAAAGAAATTAGAAAAGAAAATCAAGAAGTGTCTGGAAACTTGTACTCGATTTTTATCCTAACTGAAACTAATGATCAAAAATTATTTTTTGAGCCCGAATAGCCAACACAATCTCAAGAAAGAAGGACAAACTTGGAGGTTTCACACTCCCTAATTTCAAATTATACTAAAGAGCTATAGTATTCAAAACAGTACAGTATTGGCCTAAAACAGGCACATAGATCAATGGAACAGAAGAGAGAGCCCAGAAATAAACCCACATGTATATGGTCAATTAATTTACAACGACAAAACCAAGAATATATGATGGGGAAGAGACAGTCTCTTCAATAAATGTGTTGGGAAAACTGGACAGGCACATGCAAAAGAATGAAACTGGATGACTATCTTGCACCACACACAAAAATGAACTCAAAATAGATTAAAGACTTAAATGTAAGACCTGAGCCATACAAATCCTAGAAGGAAACATAAGTGGTAAGCTCCTTGACATTGGCTTTCGCAATGACTTTTTGAATCTGACACCAAAGGCAAACACAACAAAAGCAAAAATAAACAAGCAGGTCTACGTCAAACTACAGAGCTTCCGCACAACAAAAGAAAGCATCAAAAAAAAAGAAAGAAAGAAAGAAAGAAAAAGCACGTGTGGTTACTAGCACTGGGTGTTACACACAAGTAATGAACCGTTGAACACTACTCAAAAACTAATGATAGCTGGCTAATTGAACATGATAATAAAAAAAAGAAAAAAGAAAAGGCTACTTACTGAATGAGAGAAAATATTTGCAAATCATATATCTGTTAAGGGATTAATATACAAAATACATAAAGAACTCATACAACCCAGTAGCAAAAAACCCCAATCTAATTTAAAAATGGGCAGGGGATCTGAATAGGTATTTTTCCAAAGAAGACATACAGATGGCCAACAGGAACATGAAAATGTGCTCAACATCACTAATCATCAGGGAAATGTAAATCAAAACCACATTGAGAGATCACCTCACACCTATCAGAATGGTAATTATCAAAAAGGTAAGAAATAGCAAGAGTTGGCGAGGATGTGGAGAAAGGGGAACCATCATGCACTGTTGGTAGGAATGTAAATTGTTACAGCCACTATGGAAAATAGTTCATAGGTTCCTCAAAAAAATAAAAATAGAACTACCATGTGATTCAGCAATTTTACTTCTGGGTATTTATCCCATGAAAACAAAAACACTAACTCAAAAAGACATATGCACCCCATGTTCATTGCAGCCTTATTTACAATAGCCAAGATATGAAAACAACCCAAATGTTCATTGATGGATGAGTGATCACAGAAAATGTCGTGTATATATATATATACAATGGAAAATTATTTAACCATAAAAAAAAGAATGAAATCTTGTCATTTGCAACAACATGGATGGACCTTAAGAGCATTATGGTAAGTGAAATAAGTCAGACAGAGAAAGACAAATACTATATGATCTCACTTATATGTGGAATAAAAAACAAAACAAAACTAAACCAACCTCATAGATAAAGAGAACAGACTGGTGGTTGCCAGAGGCAGGAGATGGGGGGGGGGGTGGGCAGGCGAAATAGGTGAAGGGCATCAAAAAATACAAACTTCCAGTTACAAAATAAATAAATCATGGAGATATACAGCATAGTGACTATAGCTAGTAATACTGTATTGCATATTTGAAAGTTGCTAGGAGAGTAGATCTTAAAAGTTCTCATTGTTAGGAAAAAAAATATTTTATTACTGTGTATGGCAACAGATGTTTACCAGACTTATTGTGGCAATCATTTTGCAATGTATACAAATATTGAATCATTATGTTGTATACCTTAAACTAATACAATGTTATATGTCAACTATATTTCTATTTTAAAAAATTATTTTCCCAGAATTTATGAAATGAAATGTTGTTCATAAAGCTAAGTAAAAAGACATGCAGTTTTACAATACTGCTGTCTAGAATCTCATATATTTTCCGTCTTCAATATCAAAACAGGGGGTCCTCCCTGAAATTCCTCCAAAAGGGGGAAACATGACGTTAGAAGAAAAGAACCCCACCGAAGGGACAACAGCTCCTACCACCATCCCTCAGGCTCCAACTAATACCATAGGAAAGGCCCTCGTAATGTAACATGAGATGGGGACAACTCTCAGTCTGTCGCTATGGGTAATGAGCACCATGACACTGATGTATGCTCTAAACTTATGTAAACAGACAAATAGGATAAGCGCATTTAAAAAGTCATACCCTTATATGAAATATGAGCAAGTTGTCAAGCTAGTTTGTTGGCTTTCATGTGTGTGTGTGTGTGTGTGTGTGTGTGTGGTGTGTGTTATATAAATGTATTTGTTTTTCCCATTTATCTACATAATACATGATGTTGAATGTAAAAAATATCAATAACACATGAAGGAATAAACAAAAAAGCAAAAATCCCACTACCCAGGTTCAACTATAATTAAACTTTTGGAGAATATTCTTCTAGACCGCTTCTTATATTTATATATGCATATGACATGCTCTGTTTAACAACTGGCTGTTTCACTCATAAAAATATCTTGAAGATCTTACCTATCAATAAATGTATGTAATAAGTAAAAATTGACATAAACCACCCCTTTTATTTTTATTTTTTTTAATTTTTTATTGTTATGTTAATCCCCATACATTACATCATTAGTTTTAGATATAGTGTTCCATGATTCATTGTTTGTGCATAACACCCAGTGCTCCATGCAGAACGTGCCCTCCTCAATACCCATCACCAGGCTAACCCATCCTCCCAACCCCCTCCCCTCTAGAACCCTCATTTTGTTTTTCAGAGTCCATTGTCTCTCATGGTTCTTCTCCCCCTCCGATTTCCCCCCCTTCATTTTTCCCCTCCTGCTACATTCTTCTTCTTCTTTTTTTCTTTCTTAACATATATTGCATTATTTGTTTCAGAGGTACAGATCTGAGATTCAACAGTCTTGCACAATTCACAGCGCTTACCAGAACACATACCCTCCCCAGTGTCCATCACCCAGTCACCCCATCCCTCCCACCCCACCCCCCACTCCAGCAACCCTCAGTTTGTTTCCTGAGATTAAGAATTCCTCATATCAGTGAGGTCATATGATACATGTCTTTCTCTGTTTGACTTATTTCGCTCAGCATAATACCCTCCAGTTCCATCCACGTCGTTGCAAATGGCAAGATCTTATTCCTTTTGATGGCTGCATAATATTCCATTGTATATATATACCACATCTTCTTTATCCATTCATCTGTTGATGGACATCTTGGCTCTTTCCACAGTTTGGCTATTGTGGACATTTACAGCATTGATTCTTGGTGTTAGTAGCCTGGTAGGCGAATGAGCTGCAGCTCGGATTCCTTACAGGCTTGTTTCTTCCCAGTCAGTGTCGAGCACATAGCATTCCAAGCACACATGGAGCCGTAGTGTTAGCTTCAGGTAGCAAGAGCTGAGTCCAGAGGTGCCTTCTGCCCGGACCTATTTCTCCCTTGGTTTCACGTATGGAACCCGTTCCCCAGGCTCTCAGCCACGGTACTCCGTGTAATGCTTCCTCCGTCTAGAGGTCGACGGTAGCTAAAGCACGGTTTCTCTACAGTGTTGTTTCTTCGAGTTAGAACGCTAGCTATTAGACCTCCATTCAAAATTGGGGCCGCAGTGCTGGCTTCACGAAATAAGTGAGGAGTCGTGTGCTGCCTTCTGCAGCTGCCTGAGGCTCCCTCCAAATTAGGTTTGCCACTCCCTTGCAGTGCTCTCACGCACACACACAAAAGAAGCTTCCACCCTCAGGAGCAGCTGTTTTAGCTGAAGCACAGATTCTGTACTGAGTTTTTCTTTCGAGTTAGGTGGTTGTGTTTCAGCCAGCACACACCCATGGGGCAACGGAACTAGCCCCATAACCATGTAGTGAGTTGAGAGCTGCCCTATGTACCGGCCTCTCTCTCCCCCGATATTACGAAATGGAAACCGTCCCCAGGCTCTCAGCCACAGTACACCCTAAACTGCTTCGCCCACAGAGAGGTCGACGGTAGCTAAAGCACGGTTTCTCTACAGTGTTTTTTCTCCGAGTTAGAAAGCTAGCTATTAGACTTCCATGCAAAAGTGGGGCCGCAGTACTAGCTTCATGGAGCAAGTGGGGAGTCGTGTTCTGGCTTCTTCCGGGGCCTGGGTCTCACAAGGAAAATGGTTTTGGACTCCCTTGCAGTGCGCTCACGCATGCACACAGCAAAATGCGTCCACCCTGAGGCATGGCTCTTTTAGCCGAAGCAGGAATTCCCTACAGAGTTGTTCCTTTCAGTTAGGTGGTTGGCTTTAGGCCTGCAGGCACCCCCGGGGCAAGGGTACTAGCCTCATCAACCAGAGGTGACTTGAGAGCTGCCTTCCGCACCGGCCTGTTTCTCACTCCATTTCACGTCTGGGACCCTTTGCCCGGTCTCTCGTACACGAGCAGTGTCAAATTCCTCCTGCTTCAGGAACGGCAATGTTAACTCAAGCGCAGTCACTCTATAGGATTGATTCTTGGTGTTAGAAGCCTGGTAACTAGGCATCCAGGCACACAGGCTACAGCAGTGCTAATCTCCTCAAACAAGAGGTGAGTCGACAGCAGCCTTCCTTCCAGGCCTGCTTCTCACTCCGAGTTACGTTTAGGTTCCATTGCTCATGCTTTCACAAAAACACACAATAGATGAAGTGCACGCTCAGGAAGGGCCATCTTTGCTGAGGCACGGGTTCTCTACGGTTTTGTTCCTTTGCGTTGCGTGGATGGCACTGAGGACTCCACGCACACACGGGAGAGCCCATCTAGTTTCCCGAAACAAGAGTTGAGTCGATAGGTGCCTTCTGCCCATGCTTATTTCTCCCTCCGAATTCTGCTGGGACTCCTTCCCCAGGTTTGCACTCAAGCAGACTTGAAAATGCTGCCACCCTGTGGAGAGGCGAATGAGCTGAAGCTGGGGTTCTTGACCGGCTTCTTTCTGCCAAATCAGTGTGGAACCCTTAGCATTCCTATGCACACATGGAGCCAAAGTGTTAGGTTCAGGTAACAAGAGCTGAGTCGAGAGGAGCCTTCTGGCCCGGACTCCTTCTCCCTCGGTTTCACGTAAGGAACCCGTTCCTCAGGCTCTCACCCACGGTAGCCTGGAAAGTGCTTCCTCCCTCAGAGAGGTGGATGGTAGCTAAAGCACGGTTTCTCTACCGTGTTGTTTCTTCCAGGGAGAACGCTAGCTCTTAGACTTCCATGCAAAAGTAGGGCCGCAGTGCTAGCTAAATGAACACACGGGGAGTCGTGTTCTACCTTTTGCTGGGGCCTGAGTCTCACTCGCAGAAACTTTGGACTCCCTTGCAGTCCTCTCACGCACGCACACAACCAAATGCTTCCACCCTCAGGAGCGGCTGTTTTAGCTGAAGCAGGGATCCTCTACCGTGTTTTTCCTTCGAGTTAGGTGGCTGTCTTTAAGCCTGCACACACACCCAGGGCAACGGTACTAGCCCCATAACCATGATGTGAGTTGAGAGCTGCCTTCTGTACCGGCCTGTCTCCCCGATATTACGATATTGAAACCGTCCCCAGGCTCTCAGCGACAGTACACCATAAACTGCTTCACCCACAGAGAGGTCGACGGTAGCCAAAGCACGGTTTCTCTACAGTGTTGTTTCTTCGAGTTAGAACGCTAGCTATTAGACTTCCATGCAAAAGTGGAGCTGCCGTGCTAGCGTGATGAAACACATGGGGAGTCGTGTTTTGCCTTTCGCTGGGGACTGAGTCTCACTCGCAAAAAGCTTTGGACTCCCTTGCAGTGCTCTCACGCACGCACACAACAAAATGCTGCCACCCTCAGGAGCAGCTGTTTTACCTGAAGCACAGGCTCTCAACCGAGTTTTTCCTTCGAGTTAGGTGGCTTCATTTAAGCCTGCACACACACCCTGGGCAACGGTACTAGCCCCATAACCATGATGTGGGTTGAGTGCTGCCTTCTGTACCGGCCTGTCTCTCCCCCGATATTACGATAT